>NW_025106811.1:0-25295 GCF_013123115.1 Colletes gigas
AACCTTCTCGACTCGCTTCAGGGACGAGGAGATCCTCTCGGATATCTCCTCGGTTACCTCGTCCCTGAGGCAACTCATCCTCACAACCGGGCTCATCTCCTTGCCCACTTCGTCGACGGCCTGCCCCGTCCGCTTCCTCTTGGAGCCTATGTGGCGCCTCGTGGAGGAGAAGGACGAGACTGACGCAGTCTCGTCGTCCTCCTCCACCTTCCACGAAGCCAGGCCAGGCGCTGAGTGAGGCGCGAGCACCGTCACTCCAGCCCCAGCACCGTCTTCGTCCTCCCCAACCGAAACAACCCGTCCCATCCCCGTTTTAATTTGTGAATCCATGTAATTCCCACGCGTAGGTCGGAAATAAAGGTCCACCCGGGCAGAGCCGCCTTACCCGGGTAAGCCTAATACTCCGGGGGTCCGGCAGGTGCCCCGAAGGTGGTCGCTTTAGATTGGGCCTTCTCCCCCAACCATGCATCCCATCGCCGCGCACCATAGCTTAGGATTGGAGGGCGATTTTATAGAGTCGCCATACTCTTGGCCCAGGCGGTTAAACCAAGGCCCCCGCTTCTCCTGCTGTCACGTACCATTCACAATACCAAAAAAAAGGAATTGTGAGTGGATCGTTGTGACGACCAACAGGAGGCTTACGGTGTGATTAGCTTCAGGTACCTCGGGGTCGCTACGCCCCGTACTGCAGCCAACGATTGCCGGACACAGCCCCTGAGGGGCAGCTAGCTACCTTGCTCACTCCTTGCTAGATAGCTACCTAGCACACTCCTTGCTATCTAGCTACCTTGCTCACACATTGCTATCTAGGTACCTAGCTCACTCCTTGCTAGATTGCTGCCAAGCTCACTCCTTGCAACATAGCTACCTAGCTCACTCCATGCAAGATAGCAACGTAGCACACTCCTTGGTATCTAGCTACCTAGCTCACTCCTTGCTAGAAAGCTGCCAAGCTCACTCCTTGCAACATAGCTACCTAGTACAATCCTTGCTATCTAGCTACCTTGCTCACTCCATTATAGCCAGCAACCTTGCTCAGTCCTTGCTATCTAGCTACCTAGCTCACTTCTTGCTAGATTGCTGCAAGCTCACTCCTTGCAACATAGCTACCTAGCTCACTCCATGCAAGCTAGCTACCTAGCACACTCCTAGCTAACTAGCTACCTAGCACAATCCTTGCTATCTAGCTACCATGCTCACTCCATTATAGCCAGCAACCTTGCTCAGTCCTTGCTATCTAGCTACCTAGCTCACTTCTTGCTAGATAGCTGCCAAGCTCACTCCTTGCAGCATAGCTACCTAGCTCACTGCATGCTAGCCACCTACCTACCTCACTCCTTGCTAGCTAGCTACCTAGCACACAACTTGCTAGCTAGCTACCTCGGTCACTCCATGCTAGCTAGCTACCTAGTACACTCCTTACTATATAGCTACCTAGCACACTAGTTGCTAGCTAGCTACCTAGCACACTCCTTGCTATGTAGCTACCTTGCTCACTCCATTCTAGACAGCTACCTATCCTACCCTTGCTACCAAGCTACATAGCAATCTTCTCGTCAGCTAGCTACCTTGCTCACTCCTTGCTAGATAGCTACCTATCTCACTCCATGCAAGCTGGCTACCTAGCACACTCCTTGCTATATAGCTACCTTGCTCACTCCTTGCTATCTATCTACCTAGCTGACTCCTTGCTAGATTGCTAACAAGCTCACTCCTTGCAGCCTAGCTACGTATCTCACTGCTTGCTAGCTAGCTACCTCGCTCACTCCATGCTAGCTAGCAACCTAGCACACTCCTTACTATATAGCTACATAGCACACTACTTGCTGGACAGCTACCTAGTTCACTCCATGCTAGCCACCTACCTACCTCACTCCTTGCTAGCTAGCTACCTAGCACACAACTTGCTAGCTCGCTACCTCGGTCACTCCATGCTAGCTAGCTACCTAGTACACTCCTTACTATATAGCTACCTAGCACACTGGTTGCTAGCTAGCTACCTAGCACACTCCTTGCTATGTAGCTACCTTGCTCACTCCATTCTAGACTGCTACCTATCCTACCCTTGCTACCGAGCTTCATAGCAATCTTCTCGTCAGCTAGCTACCTTGCTCACTCCTTGCTAGATAGCTACCTAGCTCACTCCATGCAAGCTAGCTACCTAGCACACTCCTAGCTAACTAGCTACATAGCACAATCCTTGCTATCTAGCTACCTTGCTCACTCCATTATAGCCAGCAACCTTGCTCAGTCCTTGCTATCTAGCTACCTAGCTCACTCCTTGCTAGATAGCTACCTAGCTCAGTCCATGCAAGCTAGCTACCTAGCACACTCCTTGCTATCTAGCTACCTTGCTCACTCCTTGCTATCTAGCTACCTAGCTGACTCCTTGCTAGAATGCTAACAAGCTCACTCCTTGCAGCCTAGCTACGTATCTCACTCCTTGCTAGCTAGCTACCTCGCTAACTCCATGCTAGCTAGCTACCTAGCACAATCCTTACTATATAGCTACATAGCACACCACTTGCTGGACAGCTACCTACCTCACTCCATGCTAGATAGTTACTTAGCCCACTCCTTCCAAGCTAGCGTCCCGGCACAATCCTTGCATGCTAGATACATAGCACACTACCTGCTAGCTAGCTACCTGGCTCACTCCTACCTGACCAGCTACCTAGCAGAGTCCATGCCAGCTACCTACCTAGCTCACCCCTTGCTAGCTTGCAACCTAGCTCACTCCTTCCAAGCTAGCGAAACGGCAAAATCCTTGCATGCCAGCTACCTAGCTCACTCCTCGCTGGCTAATAACCTAGCTCACTCCTTGCTGGCTCGCTACCTAGCACACGCTTTCCTACTTAGTTACCCAGCACACCTCTTGTTAGCTAGCTACCTAGCACACCCCTTGTTAGCTAGCTACCTAGCTCACTCCTTGCTAGGTAGCTACCTAGCTCACTGCTTGCAATCTAGCTACGTAGCACACTACTTGCTAGATAGCTACCACGCGCAATCCTTGCAAGCTAGCTACCTAGCTCACTCATTGCAAGCTAGCTACCTAGCCCACCCTTTCCTATTTAGCTACCTAGCACAACTCTTGTTAGCAAGCTACCTAGCTCACTCCTTGCTAGATAGCTACCTAGCTCACTCCTTTGCGAGGTAGCTACGTAGCACACCCTTTGCTACTTAGCTACCTAGCACACCCCTTGTTAGCTAGATACATAGCACAACTCTTGTTAGCTAGCAACCTATCTCACTCCATGCTAGCTGGCTACCTAGCTAAGTCCTTGCAAGCTAGAAACCTAACACACCCTTTCCTACTTAGCTACCTAGCACAACTCATGTTAGCTAGCTACCTAGCTTACTCCTTCCAAGCTAGCGAAACGGCACAATCCTTGCATGCTAGCTCACTCCTCGCTGGCTAATAACCTAGCACACTCGTCCCTAGCTACCTACGTAGCCCACTCCTTGCAAGTTACGTACGTAGAACAATCATTGCTAGCTAGCTACCTAGCTCACTGCTTACAAGCGAATACCTAGCACACTAATTGTTAGCTAGCCACCTCTCTCACACCTTGCTAGCTAGCTACCTAGCTCACACCTTGCTAGCTAGCTACCTAGCACACTACTTGTTAGCTAGCTACTTGGTGTCCTCCTTGCTAGCTACCTACCTACCTCACTGATTACAATCCATCTGCGTGCCACACTCCTTGCAAGATAGCAACCTATCTCACTCTGTGCTGGCTAGCTACCTAGCACACTCCTTGCAAGCTAGCTACCTCGCTCACTCTTTGCTAGCTAACTACCTAGCTCACACCTTGCTAGATAGCTACCTAGCTCACTTCATACAATCAAGCTACCTAGCTCACTACATGCTAGCTAGCTACCTAGCTCACACCTTGCTAGATAGCTACCTAGCTCACTTCATGCAATCTAGCTACCTAGCTCACTGCAAGCAATCAAGCTACTTAGCGCACCCCTTGCTAGATAGCTACCTAGCTTACTCCTTGTTAGCTAGATGCCTATCTCACACCTTGCCAGCTAGCTACCTAGCTCACTGCTTGCAATCAAGCTAGTTAGCCCACCCATTATTAGATAGCTACCTAGCTTACGCCTTGCTAGCTAGCTACCAAGCTCACTTCATGCAATCTAGCTACCTAGCTCACTACATGCAAGCTAGCTACCTAGCACACTCAATCCTAGCTTGCTACCTAGCTCACAACTTGCTGGTTAGCTACCTAGCACTCTCGTTGCTAGCTAGCTACCTAGCACACTCCTTGTTAGCTAGCTACCTAGCGCACTCCTTGCCAGATAGCTACTTAGGACACTGCTTGCAATCTAGCTACGTAGCACACTACTTGCTAAATAGCTACCTAGCGCACTCATTTGCTAGCTACCTACCTAGCTCACTGATTGCAATCTAGCTACTTACCACACTCGTTGCTAGATAGTTACCTAGAACACCCTTTCCTACTTAGCTGCCTAGCACACCCCTTGTAAGCTAGCTACACAGCTCACTCCTTGCTAGCTAGCCAAGTAGCACACCCCTTGCTAGCTAGCTGCCTAGCTCACTCCTTGCTAGCTAGCTACCAAGCTCCCACCTTGCAAGCTAGCTACCTAGCTCACACCTTGTATGCTAGCTACCCAGCAGACTCCTTGCTACGTAGCTACAGAGCCCACTCCTTGCTTGCTAGTTACATAGCCCACTCCTTGGAAGTTAGGTACGTAGATCACTGATTGCTAGCTAACTACCTAGCTCACTGCTTGCAATCTAGCTACGTAGCACACTACTTGCTTGCTAGCTACCTAGCTCACCCCTTGCTAGCTATCTACCAAGCCCACTGCTTGCAATCTAGCTACGTAGCACACTGCTTGCTAGATAGCTACCTCGCGCAATTCTTGTTAGCTAGCTACCTAGCTCACTCCTTGCTAGCTAGCTACCTAGCACACTCCTTGCTGGCTAGCTACGTAGCACACTACTTGCTAGATAGCTACGTAGCTCACTCCATGCTAGCTAGCTACCATGCTCACTCCTTGTAAGCAAGACACCTAGAACACTCCTTGCTAGATATCTACCTAGCTCACTCCTTGCAGGCTAGCTACGTAGCACACTACTTGCTAGATAGCTACTCAGCTCACTCCTTGCTGGCTAGCCACCTAGCTCACTCCTTGTTAGCTAGCTACCTAGCACACTGCTTGCAATCTAGCTACCTAGCACACCCCTTGTTAGCTAGCTACCTTGCTCACTCCTCGCTACGTATCTACCTAGCGCACTCCTTGCTAGCTACCTATCTAGCGCACTCCATGCTAGCTAGCTACCTAGCTCACTCCATGCTAGCTAGCTACCATGCTCACTCCTTGCAGGCTAGCTACGTAGCACACTACTTGCTAGATAGCTACCTAGCTCACTCCTCGCTACCTATCTACCTAGCGCACTCCTTGCTAGGTAGCTATCTAGCGCACTCCTTGCTTGCCAGCTAAATAGCACACTCCTTGCTAGCTAGCTACCTAGCTCACTCCTTGCAAGCTAGCTACCTAGCACACTCCTCGCTGGCTAGCTACGTTGCACACTACATGCTAGATAGCTACCTAGCTCACTCCTTGCTGGCTAGCTACGTTGCACACTACATGCTAGATAGCTACCTAGCTCACTCCTTGTTAGCTAGCTACCTAGCACACTCCTTGCTAGCTAGCTACCTGGCTCACTCCTTGCTAGCTAGCTACCTAGCTCACACCTTGCTAGATAGCTACCTAGCTCACTTCATACAATCAAGCTACCTAGCTCACTACATGCAAGCTAGCTACGTAGCACACTCCTTGCAAGCTAGCTATCTCGCTCACTCTTTGCTAGCTAGCTACCTAGCTCACACCTTGCTAGATAGCTACCTAGCTCACTTCATGCAATCTAGCTACCTAGCTCACTGCAAGCCATCAAGCTACTTAGAGCACTCCTTGCTAGATAGCTACCTAGCTTACTCCTTGTTAGCTAGATGCCTAGCTCACTTCTTGCAATCTAGCTTCCTAGCTCACTGCTTGCAATCAGGCTAGTTAGCGCACCCATTGTTAGATAGCTACCTAGCTTACGCCTTGCTAGTGTCACATCCTCGTCCCTCGGTTCTTCTATATTAATATTTTTACGAAACAGTATTAAGAACATAAGTATTACCATAAGTATCACTTTAGAACTCTTTATTACCATCATACCATAAGCATTACCATAAGTATTACCATAGAACTCTGTATTACCATTACCATAAATTAAGAATATAGGACTCTGTATTACCATCATTAAAATCTTTAGCACATAAATCGATATACGCAAACGGGTACCAGCGGCGACCGAGAGATGGCGCGGCAAGCGGCACCCTACTCCTGCGACTACTCCCGCTCAACGGGCATCCCCCACTCTTCACAGGAGTGGGAGAGCGGGTTTATTAGTGAGCCACGCGCTCAGCGAAAGGCAGTTCTCTCGGAGTTCTCTCGTCAGTTTTCGTCTGACTAAATTACTAACTCGAGCCAAGAGCTCTCTAACTCCGAAATCCTATTTCATCTATTCGTTATACGTAGAATTATTAAGACCAGTGTTCATACAGTTGTATATCCATTTTATTAAAATATATATATAGTGTTACGCTAAGTAAGTGTCGATTCAGTGCTCTAAAACCTTTCCTTTCCTTCGCGACTCGACGTGCTATCCACAGCTTGGACGACTTCGGTAAAGACTTTTCGGTTCAATCATTTCGATTCAGATCAATTCTTCAATCTCGATATTGGGTTTAATCCTACGGAGAGGACCACCGCTCGTAGGCATCTGCGCGTTCTGGAGAGGGCAGCCGCTCAGATCGCAACGATCAACCCTTTATCGAGATCTAGTTTACCATATTTCGCGAATAAGCTAATCAATGCCGAAGACGCACCGAGCTGGGAGGAAGAATCAATTGCGGAAGTTAATCCGCCAGTTCCGTGAGCCAGCGATACCAGAATACTACCCTCTGGGGGTAGTTACCCTTCCGAAGATAATCACCGACGTGTTGGTGAACCAAACACCGTGGAGGTTGATCCCCGTGGACGTAACTCCAGCCCTTCCCGACTTGGAGCACATACCACCGGACGACCCACGTTTTGATCGGTATACCGAAATCAGGAAACAACTATTGGAAGCCCATTACTAAGGTAAGATCCTTAAAAACCAATTTCGAGTGGACGCGGCGACCGTAACAAAGACCCGATCATAGTCGGACGTACGAGCCGATTGGATCAAACTCGTTTAAAGAATAGTCATCGGTGCATAGGGTAGCGGTAGGGGTACCTTCCGGACCGTCAATACCGTGACGTGACATAATTTTGGTGACAGCGGTGGGATTTGCCATCCCGTACGGTCGAATCCGCGAATAATCGAAATGGATCAAGATAAATCCGCGAAATTACCCATCGAACCCCGAGTGTCGACGCGAAGTAAAACCGCGGAGTCTGCGGAATCCGATCTCTTAATCCTCCAAAAACAATTACGCGAAAAGGAAACGCGTTTACGCGACGAAGCTACGAACCTAGAGAAGGAACGTTCGGAAATCGAAAAAATTAAATCTGCCGGACCAGTCGCGAGTTCGGGAATATCCTTCGAAGCTACAGAAAGAATCCTTCAAGAGCTAACCTTTTTACGAAATGAAGTAGAAGCAGTTAAGCGATCGAAATCTAGTTCACCGATGAATCCGTCCGCGCCTGGCTTTGCGCCACAGCCGCCTTTGCGAAACACGCAGGAAGCATGTGACGACCTACCGCAACACGGTAACTTCTCACTTCGCGAAGCTGTCGAATCGATTCCTATATTCGACGGACGAAATATTCCGGTATTTCAATTCGTAAGAGCATGTAAACGCGCGAGAGACGTTGTGACCCCGAATTCAGAACGAACATTAACCAAGCTAGTAATAAACCGCTTGAAAGGCAGGGCATACCTAGCCGTTGAGGATGAGGAATGTTCAGACATAACACAACTTTGCGATATTCTCCGCGAAGCTTTCGGGCCGACAAAATCTATCGATCATTACCGGGGAGAGTTAACAAATTTATACATGAAACCCGACGAACACATCCTCGATTTTATTAGCCGAGTAAAAGATATACGGGCCGCGATAATAGATTGCGAACGGACGCAACGTGATATATCGCCGTATCGCAGTGACGTAGACGACCTCACACTACGGTGTTTTTGCGACGGCCTCATTCCTCAGATTAGATATCAAATCCAAGCGACGGAAGTTGTTAATTTAGCCGAAGCATTCTCACGAGCAAAGAGGGCGTTTAGGCGACATGAACTTGATCGCGAAAGATTCCGAGGAGACGCGGACCGCGATAAGCCGCGACACCGATACGATAACGCTATCTGGCAGCCGGAGAAACGTATACATCCGGTCGTATCTCAATCCCGCGATACGTGTAATCGCTGCGACAGGACGGGTCACACGGCTAAAGAATGCTTCGCCAAAACAAAGTTATCTAATCGCCCGATACGCGAAGCAGCTCCCAATCCACCGAGGGAATGGGAACGCAGGAATAACGATCGTGAGAAACCGCTTAATGAAAACCGCGACGCGCGGGTACAGAAGACGTGTAGATATTGTAAAAAAGATGGGCATGAGATCCATGAATGTAGGAAACGCGAGTACAATAATAAGCTCAAGGGGCAGAGTCAGGGAAACGGGAGAAGCCTCTCGCCTCGTCCGGAGTCGAGTCAGGAGGCAATTCAACCTCAACACCACTCCGTCAGAGCAATTCAAACCAAACAAGCGCAAGAACAGCCACCGTCAAACTCGGGAACGAATGCGTTGTCCCCACGGTCGAATTAAATTCTCCACAGTTTAATAAAGAAGCTAGGTTTATGATCGATACGGGCTCCGAACCGAATCTAGTAAAAATTTCGGCGTTAGACTTGGATGCCCAGGTAGATGTAAATAATCAGTTAAAAATAAGTGGCATCACCGACGGTTATGTTAATACTTTGGGCGCAATAAATGTCGAGATTTTAGATAATGTAGTTACCTTCCATATTGTACCAGAATCGTTTCCCATCAATACAGACGGTATCCTGGGAACCGATTTCTGTAACGGTGCAGCCGACGTTCTCTACACTCAGGAACGCGTCCTGTAGCGCGATCATGATATTCCATTTGAAAAGTCAGTTAGGATAAAAATTCCGGAGAGAACGTCTGCGGTGATACCGGTAAGGATTTCGGATCCTCAAGTTAAGGAAGGATTACTGCCGCGTGTATTTGTCGCAAAAGGGATATATCTAGGAAACTCGCTTGTCACGTGCACAGACGGATACGCGTACACGCGAATTATTAATACAACAGAAGCAACGGTGGAACTTCCCCCTCTATCAGCGACGCTTGAAGAAGTAGATTTTGCTGAAAATTCGGCATTACCGGCAGCAAAGGTACACCCAGTAAAAGCAGAAGACAAATTCTCCAGATTCGAAAAATTAAAACCGCTTCTTCGAACGTCACACCTCAACTCCGAAGAGAAAGATAGCATAGTCAAATTAATCCGTAATAACTGTGACATATTTCATCTACCCGGGGAAGTTCTCACCAAAACAGATTTAATTACGCATAAAATTCCGACAATAGATAGCATTCCAGTCAATGTTAAGCAATATCGGCAACCACCGATCCACAAGGCCGAAATCGAGAGACAAATGATGGAGCTTTTGGAAAGCGACATAATCAGGCCTTCAAAATCACCATATAATTCGCCCTTGTGGGTCGTTCCTAAAAAGCCAGATTCGCAGGGTAACAAACGATGGAGGGTCGTCGTCGATTATCGTATACTAAATGAAAAATCAATTTCTGATGCGTATCCGCTCCCTAGTATAAATGAGATACTAGATTCGATCGGGAACTCAGTTTATTTCACAGTCGTCGATTGCGCAAGCGGGTTCCATCAAATTGGTATGGACCCGGAAGACGCGGAGAAAACGGCATTCTCTACGCCCCATGGGCACTTTGAATATACGCGCATGCCATTCGGTTTAAAGGGTGCGCCTGCGACCTTCCAGCGATGCATGGAATTGCTTTTATCAGGGCTGCAAGGTAGCGAGTTATTTGCATATCTGGATGACATAGTACTCTGCGCGCGATCCTTGCAGGAACATGAAGTAAAATTTGAAAAGTTAGCATCTCGGTTACGCCAAGCAAACATTAAGCTACAACCCGATAAATGCAACTTCCTCCGAAAAGAAGTCGCGTACTTGGGCCATATCATAAGCGAAAGCGGCGTTAGGCCCGATCCGGAGAAGGTGCGTGCAGTGAGGGATTTTCCAACTCCAAAAAACGCCAAGAATGTGAAACAATTCCTTGGCCTCGCGGGATATTACCGCCGATTTATCCCTAAATTTTCGTACATCGCCAAGCCTCTCACCAATCTTCTTAAAAAAGCACAGACCTTCTCTTGGGCCGAAGCAGAAGATAAAGCGTTTACCACACTGCGCGAAATACTATACACAGAACCCTTGTTACAATACCCTGATTTCTCGAAACCTTTCAACATTACCACGGATGCTTCGGGTCATGCGATCGGAGGGATCCTTAGTCAAGGTCCTCCCGGGAAAGACCTGCCAATCGCATATGCGTCACGCCTCCTCAAGGGAGCCGAACTAAATTACTCTACGATAGAGAAGGAATGTTTAGCCATTGTATTCGCCGTTCAATATTTTCGACCTTACATTTACGGACAAAAATTCCAGCTCATTACGGATCATAGGCCGTTGGTTTGGATGCACTCAGTGCGAGATCCGACTTCACGACTTCTCCGTTGGCGACTCAAACTCGCTGAGTACGAATACCAGGTCGTTTATAAATCGGGAAAAACGAACCTCAATGCTGACGCACTATCCAGAAATCCTGTAAAATCACTTCCATTGCAAATTCATACCTCATCCCCGTCTTCTTCTTCTTCTTCATCTGAGATATTTTCAAGAGAGCCCGTGTTCCAAGTCCGAAACGCACAAATAGTAGAGACGCGCGACAAATTAAGCATGAGAAATGACAATATAACTTACTTCACGACGCTAGACGCGAAACCCGTTGATACCGGTGCAAGGGAACTTTTTGAACAGAAACGGTGGTACGATTTCAGTAATGCATTTATCGGTAGGGCGAAAGTTCAGAAAGTAAAGCAAAAGTACTTAATCGCGTTACCGGTAAAACCGTCGGCAGTGCATTCGGCAAACGAACAAGATGTATTAGTAGCCGTCAGATCACTGTTCGATGTGGTCACAGAGTTAGGGGTGAAAACCGTTAGTATATCAAAGTCGTGTGTAGATCAAATTCCGTGGTACGAAATCAGGAGCATGATCACGAATGTGTTTCTAAATTCCAGCGTGAAAATCATAGTCTGTCAAGGGCATGTACGGGTCCCCACGGAGGACAAAAGGATGGATATCATTATAGAGAACCATGCTTCTGCCTTCGGCGGACACAAGGGAGTGACAAAGACGCACGCTAGGATTCGTCAGAAGTACTTTTGGCCCAACATGAAGGCTGATATTCAGAAATTCATCCAAAACTGTGCTAGCTGTCAAACGAAAAAGTTAACTCGCGTCAAAACACGGCAGCCTATGATTTTAACGGACATACCGGGCTCTGCATTTGACAAAATCTCTATGGATATAATGGGACCACTCCCCACAACTCCTTCAGGGAACTCCTATATCCTAACCATCCAAGATCTTTTAACCAAATATTCCCTGGCTTTACCATTGGATCAAACAAGGTCCGTGGATATTGCGGAAAAGGTTGTGAACTCGTTTATCTGTCGTTTTGGGGCACCTAAAGCGATACTAACAGATCAAGGTACGAATTTCGTAAACAGTCTCATGAAAGCAATCGCTAAAAAGTTCAGGATCACGCAGTGCAAAACCACCGCATATCACCCGCAAAGCAATGGATCTATTGAACGATCTCACCATGTGCTTACGGAATATTTAAAGCATTTTATAAGTCAACAACAAGCATGGGATGAATGGCTAGACATGGCAACTTTCTCATACAACACTAGCGTACATGAAGGCACGAACTTTACACCTCATGAGCTAGTTTTCGGTAGATTAGCACGCCTCCCGTCGCACGACCCCATGCAATCCGATAGTCGCGATGAATCGTATCGTATATAAAATATGCGAAACACAATTGAAGGCGAGGGAGAACCTCGACAATTCCAAGGCACGATATAAAAGATATTATGACAGGAAACTGAACACACAATCTTTCTCTAAAGGAGACAAGGTATTCGTTCTCAAAGAACCCTGTAAGGGGAAATTCGGCGACCAGTATATCGGGCCATTTGAAATTGTCGAAACCCTCGGTAATAACAATGTAAAAATTAATATAAAGAATAGGGATAAGATAATCCATGTTGATAAGCTAAAACCATGTAAATACAAGGAAGGCGTATTGGCAGTGAAATGTCATCCCTCCAACTCTGATTTCCCCCCTGAGTGCAGAACACTACATATTCGTGCGCAACCCGCGTCGGAGCATCAGTCTCACAGCAGCAACAGCAACAACAAGATGCACGCTCCAGCGATAGTCACGTCCGTGGCCGTGGTCATAGCAGCCCTGACGGCCCCAGCCTCCGCCTTCATTGGATACGACTGCGGAGGACAACAATCAAATATCACCACATTTTCTCTTTTGAATGTCGGGAAATGTGAGGTTCCTGAACTTGAGCCTCACGCAGAGCAAAAATACATCCAACTTTTACAATTGTCCGAGTTCAACGAGGTAGAAGTGCACCAGTGCAAAATCGAAATAGACCGCACAATATACTATTGCGGTATGCACTCCCATACATCAGTGGTACAGAATGGACGACGGGAATATTTACTTACCACAACCGGGCAACTGTGCAAACAGCTCCATGCCACAGGAATGATGACCCTGGGCTATTCAGCGCAAATAACTGGACTTCGCCCGAATTCAACAGATTCCCGAAGTATCACACTCGCCGGGAAATTAACCATAGACGGAACTTGTGCAGGGAGCCAATATAGTGATCCCTTCGGCACCTGGGATAACGTTGTGGTACAAGCAGCCGTCAAAGTCACCCTCCGTTCATATCAGGCATCGATCAAGCTCGCAACAAATCAAATCATCCTGAACTCCGGTGTTCATTGCCCAGCTTCTGAGGGATACTGCGTAGATCCAGACGGTGGAGACACCTACTGGTCTACCATTTCAGAAGACAGCTGTAACTTCAATCGCTATGACGTTTTGTATGAGGGAAAGGCAACAAAGATGTCGGCAAAGCAGAGCGAGATTGCACCAACTGTATATACGGTCACCACCCAGGAGACCACGTTCGCACTAACTCGGACCAGTAGTCTCAACCTCTGTGGATACGTTATCCTTCGTACAGAGCACCCAAAACTCTTCCTCTTCGAGACATCCCCAGGGGGCACCTTCAAAACTAAAAGCAAAATAGCTGTCAGTAACCTAGACATTTTCTCTTACGTGAACTCAAAGTTTGTTTATGTAGAAAAACACCTTAAAACGCAAATGACACAGCTATATCGAAACCTCGTCCAACAAAAATGTACTCTGGAAGAACAGGTATTAAAAAATGCTCTTACCCTTGCATCCAGCTCGCCAGACGAAGCAGCGTTCCTACTCATGAAAGGACCCGGGCATGTGGCCATCTCAGCAGGAGAAGTCCTACATATAATTCAATGCGTACCAGTAAACTGCCGAATACGGAAAACCGACAATTGCTATCTGGAGCTTCCGGTTACACAAATGAATCAGTCTCTCTTCTTGACACCCAGGAGTCGAATTTTGGTACACGAGGGCACACCGCGAGAATGCAACGGGTTACTTCCTACCATGTTCTTTCTCCACGACACTTGGTATAAGATGTTACCCAACCCAGTGGAAAGTACACCACCACCAACACTGCAACCACTCACCCGAGCAAAATGGAGCTACACCAATCCTGGTCATTTAGCATCAAGCGGAATATACACGACACAGGACCTCGAGAAACTACGAGACCATATTATGTTCCCAATAGAAAGGCCTGCGATGATAAATACCTTGGCGCGAGGGGCCATGGGACACGCCATTCCGCAAGGCAGCGTCCAACTATATAACCTTCTGGACGAAAAATCCCTAGACCGCATTGCCGAATCAACAGGACGCAAATTATGGGATTGGTTCATCACATTTGGTTCGTTCAGCGCTGGACTAATGGGTCTATACCTTATTCTACGGATCATCAAACTAGTAGTCGATACAATAATTAATGGTTACGCCTTGCACTCTATCTACGGATGGAGTCTCCACATGCTGGGTGCCGTCTGGGCCTCCTTGACCAGCCTCTTCATCCACTTGGGGCAAGCAAGAGGAACATCGGCAACAGCACCCCCAGACCCACAGCAACAGTTAACGTTGGACGACCTGGAAGACGGATACCAGCCAGTAGCATCAATCAATACACCCTGTAAAATGAAAAACCCTACTCTTAATCCCACTTCATATACATATTTAGAAATTAATAAGCGACTCGATAATATGCAAAACCCACACGTAAAGGAGATTTCGGCATTACCGAAATTCCTTTCTAAGGGGGGAGGTGTCACATCCTCGTCCCTCGGTCCATCTATATTAATATTTTTACGAAACAGTATTAAGAACATAAGTATTACCATAAGTATCACTTTAGAACTCTTTATTACCATCATACCATAAGCATTACCATAAGTATTACCATAGAACTCTGTATTACCATTACCATAAATTAAGAATATAGGACTCTGTATTACCATCATTAAAATCTTTAGCACATAAATCGATATACGCAAACGGGTACCAGCGGCGACCGAGAGATGGCGCGGCAAGCGGCACCCTACTCCTGCGACTACTCCCGCTCAACGGGCATCCCCCACTCTTCACAGGAGTGGGAGAGCGGGTTTATTAGTGAGCCACGCGCTCAGCGAAAGGCAGTTCTCTCGGAGTTCTCTCGTCAGTTCTCGTCTGACTAAATTACTAACTCGAGCCAAGAGCTCTCTAACTCCGAAATCCTATTTCATCTATTCGTTATACGTAGAATTATTAAGACCAGTGTTCATACAGTTGTATATCCATTTTATTAAAATATATATATAGTGTTACGCTAAGTAAGTGTCGATTCAGTGCTCTAAAACCTTTCCTTTCCTTCGCGACTCGACGTGCTATCCACAGCTTGGACGACTTCGGTAAAGACTTTTCGGTTCAATCATTTCGATTCAGATCAATTCTTCAATCTCGATATTGGGTTTAATCCTACGGAGAGGACCACCGCTCGTAGGCATCTGCGCGTTCTGGAGAGGGCAGCCGCTCAGATCGCAACGATCAACCCTTTATCGAGATCTACTTTACCATATTTCGCGAATAAGCTAATCAATGCCGAAGACGCACCGAGCTGGGAGGAAGAAACAATTGCGGAAGTTAATCCGCCAGTTCCGTGAGCCAGCGATACCAGAATACTACCCTCTGGGGGTAGTTACCCTTCCGAAGATAATCACCGACGTGTTGGTGATCCAAACACCGTGGAGGTTGATCCCCGTGGACGTAACTCCAGCCCTTCCCGACTTGGAGCACATACCACCGGACGACCCACGTTTTGATCGGTATACCGAAATCAGGAAACAACTATTGGAAGCCCATTACTAAGGTAAGATCCTTAAAATCCAATTTCGAGTGGACGCGGCGACCGTAACAAAGACCCGATCATAGTCGGACGTACGAGCCGATTGGATCAAACTCGTTTAAAGAATAGTCTTCGGTGCATAGGGTAGCGGTAGGGGTACCATCCGGACCGTCAATACCGGGACGTGACACTAGCTAGCTACCAAGCTCACTTCATGCAATCTAGCTACCTAGCTCACTACATGAATGCTAGCTATCTAGCACACTCCTTCCTAGCTTGCTACCTAGCTCACAACTTGCTGGTTAGCTACCTATCACTCTCGTTGCTAGCTAGCTACCTAGCACACTCCTTGTTAGCTAGCTACCTAGCGCACTCCTTGCCAGCTAGTTACTTAGGACACTGCTTGCAATCTAGCTTCGTAGCACACTACTTGCTACATAGCTACCTAGCGCACTCATTGCTAGCTACATACCTAGCTCACTGATTGCAATCTAGCTACTTACCACACTCCTTGCTATATAGTTACCGAGCACACCCTTTCCTACTTAGCTGCCTAGCACACCCCTTGTAAGCTAGCTACACAGCTCACTCCTTGCTAGCTAGAAACCTAGCACACACCTTGCTAGCTAGCTACCATGCTCCCACCTTGCAAGCTAGCTACATAGCTCACACCTTGTATGCTAGCTACCCAGCAGACTCCTTGCTACGTAGCTACAGAGCCCACTCCATGCTTGCTAGTTACATAGCCCACTCCTTGCAAGTTAGGTACGTAGAACACTGATTGCTAGCTAACTACCTAGCTCACTGCTTGCAATCTAGCTACGTAGCACACTACTTGCTAGCTAGCTACCTAGCTCACTCCTTGCTAGCTAGCTACCAAGCCCACTGCTTACAATCTGGCTACGTAGCACACTACTTGCTAGATAGCTACCTCGCGCAATTCTTGTTAGCTAGCTACCTAGCTCACTCCTTGCTAGCTAGCTACCTAGCACACTCCTTGCTGGCTAGCTACGTAGCACACTACTTGCTAGATAGCTACCTAGCTCACTCCATGCTAGCTAGCTACCATGCTCACTCCTTGTAAGCTAGACACCTAGCACACTCCTTGCTAGATAGCTACCTAGCTCACTCCACGCTACGTGTCTACCTAGCTCACTCCTTGCAGGCTAGCTACGTAGCACACTACTTGCTAGATAGCTACCTAGCTCACTCCTCGCTACCTATCTACCTAGAGCACTCTATGTTAGTTAACTACCTAGCGCACTCGTTTCTGGCTACCTACGTAGGTCACTGATTACAATCCAGCTACGTGGAACACTCCTTGCAAGCTAGCCACCTAGCACACTCCTTGCTAACCAGCTACATAGCTCACACCTCGCAGGTTAGCTACCTAGCGCACTCCTTGCTAGATAGCTACCTAGCTCACTCCTCGCTACCTATCTACCTAGCGCACTCCTTGCTAGCTAGCTATCTAGCGCACTCCTTGCTTGCCAGCTAAATAGCACACTCCTTGCTAGCTAGCTACCTAGCTCACTCCTTGTAAGCTAGCTACATAGCACACTCCTTGCTGGCTAGATACGTTGCACACTACTTGCTAGATAGCTACCTTGCTCACTGCTTGCTGGCTAGCCACCTAGCTCACTCCTTGTTAGCTAGCTACCTAGCACACTGCTTGCAATCTAGCTACCTAGCACACCCCTTGTTAGCTAGCTACCTTGCTCACTCCTCGCTACCTATCTACCTAGCGCACTCCTTGCTAGCTAGCTATCTAGCGCACTCCATGCTAGCTAGCTACCTAGCTCACTCCATGCTAGCTAGCTACCTAGCTCACTCCTTGTTGGCTAGTTACATTCACACTCCTTGCTAGCTAGCTACCTAGCTCACGCCTTCGTAGCTAACTACCTAGCTCTCACCTTGCTAGCTATCTGCCTACCGCACTCCATGTTAGCTAGCTACCTAGCGCACTCCTTCCTAGCTAGCTAACCAGGTCACTCCTTACAAGCTGTGCACCTAGCACACTCCTTGCTAGCTAGCTACCTAGCTCAATCATTCCTGGCTAGCTACCTAGCATACTCCTTTTTATCTAGCTACCTAGCTCAATCCTTGCTGGCTAGCTACATACACACTCCTTGCTGGCTAGCTACCTAGCTCACTCCTTGCAAGCTAGCTACCTCGCACACCCTTTGCTACTTAGCTACCTAGCACACCCCTTGTTAGCTAGCTACCTAGCTCACTCCTTGCTAGCTAGCTACCTAGCTCCCTCCTTGCAAGCTAGCTACCTAGCACACCCTTTCTTACTTAGCTACATAGCACACCTCCTGATAGCTACCTACCTAGCACACCCCTTGTTAGCTAGCTACCTAGCTCACTCCTTGCTAGCACGCTACCTAGCTCACAGCTTGCAATCAAGCTACGTAGCACACTACCTGCTAGATAGCTATCACGCGCAATCCTTGCTAGCTAGCTACCTAGCTCACTCCTTGCAAGCTAGCTACCTAGCACACCCTTTCCTACTTAGCTACCTAGCACAACTCTTGTTAGCTATCTACCTAGCTCACTCCTTGCTAGCTAGCCACCTAGCTCACTCCTTGCAAGCTAGCTACCTAGCACACCCTTTCTTACTTAGCTACCTAGCACACCTCTTGATAGATAGCTACCTAGCACACCCTTTGTTAGCTAGCTACCTACCTCACTCCTGGCAAGCTAGCTGCCTAGCTCACTGCTTGCAATCTAGCTACGTAGCACACTACTTGCTAGATAGCTACCACGCGCAATACTTGCTAGCTAGCTACCTAGCTCACTCCTTGCAAGCTAGCTACCTAGCACACCCTTTCCCACTTAGCTACCTAGCACAACTCTTGTTAGCAATCTACCTAGCTCAGTCCTTGCTAGCTAGCTACCTAGCTCACTCCTTGCTGGCTAGCCACCTAGCTCACTCCTTGTTAGCTAGCTACCTAGCACACTGCTTGCAATCTAGCTACCTAGCACACCCCTTGTTAGCTAGCTACCTTGCTCACTCCTCGCTACGTAGCTACAGAGCCCACTCCTTGTTTGCTAGTTACATACCCCACTCCTTGCAAGTTAGGTACGTAGAACACTGATTGCTAGCTAACTACCTAGCTCACTGCTTGCAATCTAGCTACGTAGCACACTACTTGCTAGCTAGCTACCTAGCTCACTCCTTGCAAGCTAGCTACCAAGCCAACTGCTTGCAATCTAGCTACGTAGCACACTACTTGCTAGATAGCTACCTCGCGCAATTCTTGTTAGCTAGCTACCTAGCTCACTCCTTGCTAGCTAGCTACCTAGCTCACTCCTCGCTACCTATCTACCTAGCACACTCCTTGCTAGCTAGCTACCTAGCTCACTCCTTGCAAGCTAGCTACATAGCACACTCCTTGCTGGCTAGCTACGTTGCACACTACTTGCTAGATAGTTACCTAGCTCACTCCTTGCTGGCTAGCCACCTAGCTCACTCCTTGCTTGCTAGTTACATAGCCAACTCCTTGCAAGTTAGCTACCTAGCTCACTCCTTGCTAGCTAGCTACCTAGCTCACTCCTTGCATGCTAGCCACCTAGCACACCCTTTACTACTAAGCTACCTAGCACACCTCTTGTTAGCTAGCTACCTAGGTCACTCCTTGCTAACTAGCTACCAAGCTCACTCCTTGCTAGCTAGCTACCTAGCTCACTGCTTGCAATCTAGATACGTAGCACACTACTTGTTAGCTAGCTACCTAGCACACTCCTTGCCAGCTAGCTACCTAGCTCAGTCCTTGCAATCTAGGAACGTAGCACACTACTTGCTAGATAGCTACCTCGCGCAATCCTTGTTAGCTATGTACCACGCGCAATCCTTGCTAGCTAGCTACCTAGCTCACTCCTTCCAGGCTAGCTACCTAGTACGCCCCTTGCTACTTAGCTACCTAGCACACCCCTTGCTAGCTGGCTAACTAGCTCACTCCTTGCTAGCTAGCTACCTCGCGCACTCCGTGTTAGCTAGCTACCTAGCTCACTCCTTGCTAGCTAGGTCCCTAGCTCACTCCTTGCAAGCTAGGTACCTAGCTCACCCTTTCCTACTTAGCTACCTAGCACACCCCTTGTTAGCTAGCTACCTAGCTCACTCCTTACTAGCTAGCTACCTAGCGCACTCCTTACAAGCTGGCTACCTAGCACACTCCTTGCTGGGTAGCTACGTAGCAAACTACTTGCTAGATAGCTACATAGCTCACTCCTTTCTAGCAAACTACCTAGCTCAGTCCTCGCTAAACATCTACCTGGCGCACTGCATGTTTGCTAGCTACCTAGCCCACCCCAAGCTAGCTACCTACCTAGCTCACTGATTATAATCCAGCTACGTGGCACACTCCATGCAAGCTAGCTACCTAGCTCACTCCTTGCTAGCTAGCTACCAAGCTCACTCCTTGCTAGCTAGCTGCCTCGCGCACTCCGTGTTAGCTAGCTCCCTAGCTCACTCCTTGCTAGCTAGCTCCCTAGCTCACTTCTTGCAAGCTAGCTACCTAGCACACCCTTTGCTACTTAGCTACCTAGCACAACCCTTGTTAGCTAGCTACCTAGCTCACTCCTTGCTAGCTGGCTACCTAGCTCACTGCTTGCAATCTAGCTACGTAGCACACTACTTGCTAGATAGCTACCTCGCGCAATCCTTCTTAGCTAGCCACCTACATCACTACCTGCTAGCTAGCTACCTAGCGCACTCCTTACAAGCTAGCTACCTAGCGCACTCCTTGCTGGCCAGCTACGTAGCAAACTACTTGCTAGATAGCTACCTAGCTCACTCCTTTCTAGCAAACTACCTAGCTCACTCCTCGCTAAACATCTACCTAGCGCACTGCATGTTTGCTAGCTACCCAGCGCACTCCAAGCTAGCTGCCTACCTAGCTCACTGATTATAATCCAGCTACGTGGCACCCCCTCAGGGGCTGTGCCCGGCAATCGTCGGCCGCAGTACGGGGCGTAGCGACCCCGAGGTACCTGAAGCTAATCACACCGTAAGCCTCCTGTTGGTCGTCACGACGATCCATTCATAATTCCATTTTTGGTTTTGTGAATGGTACGTGACGGCAGGAGAAACGGGGGCCTTGGCTTAACCGCCTGGGCCAAGAGTATGGCGACTCTATAAAATCGCCCTCCAATCCTAAGCTATGGTGCGCGGCGATGGGATGCATGGTTGGGGGAGAAGGCCCAATCCCAAGCGACCACCTCCGGGGCACCTGCCGAACCCCCGGAGTATTAGGCTTACCCGGGTAAGGCGGCTCTGCCCGGGTGGACCTTTATTTCCGACCTACGCGTGGGAATTATATGGATTCACAAATTAAAACGGGGATGGGACGGGTTGTTTCGGTTGGGGAGGACGAAGACGGTGTTGGGGCCTGGGTGACGGCGCTCGCGCCTCACTCAGCGCCTGGCCCGGCTTCGTGGAAGGTGGAGGAGGACGACGAGACTGCGTCAGTCTCGTCCTTCTCCTCCACGAGGAGCCACATAGGCTCCAAGAGGAAGCGGACTGGGGCAGGCCGTCGACGAGTGGACCGGGCGATGAGCCCGGTCGTGATGGTGAGCTGCCTCAGGGACGAGGTAACCGAGGAGATATCCGAGAGGATCTCCTCGTCCCTGAGGCGGGTCGAGAAGGTTGCCGCAGCCTGCTCTCTAAAGGGGCAGAAAAGCAGCGTGGCTGAGGCCCTGCGAGATGCTGCGCAAAATATGGGGGAGGCGGCGCAGGAGCTGAGCGGGCGAAATGCCCGGCTGCAGCTCCTGGTGGAGGAGGAGCGACGGGGGAGGATGAGGGCAGAGGCGCGCTGGAACAGCGCAGCCCTCCCTCCTATCCTCCCTCCTCCTCCGCCTCCACCACCACGACCCACGGTCGTGGAAAAAAAGCGGAGTGCGGCGGCGGTGTTGCGGGGACCTTCCATCCGCACTCCGCCCGTGCAGAGTTCCCCATCCTCCTCGGAGGACGAACTTCTGAGGAGGATCGGGAACATGATGGATAGTAAGCTGGCCGCCTTCCGGGAGGAGCTCCTCCACGGAGGTGCGGTCAGCAACAAGAGGGCGGTACCTCCCCGACCAAAGTCGGTTCAGGCGGTGAAGGCAAAGGTGGGGGGAGGGAAGGCTCCACCCACCGTGGCCGTTCCGGTGCGCGCGTCCTCTGCGGCACCATCCCTTGGTGTCGTGGAGCGAGGTGGTAGGGCGGAAGGCGAAGAGGGCGGCGAGGAAGGCCTCGCAGCCGCGCCCTGCTACCTCGCCGCCCGCGGCCAAGGGAAAGGCCGCGAAGATGCGACCAGGGCGCCCCCCTAAAACGGCAGCAGTGACGCTGACCGATACTCAGGGGGGCGACCTGACACTCGCAGGGGCGATGCAGCTCGCCAGGGATAATATATCCCTGGAGGAGATTGGCATCGCGTCCGTGAGGGCGAAGAGGGCCGTGACCGGGGGTCTCCTGCTGGAGATCCCTGGTCCAGAGGGCGGCGAGAAGGCGGACCGACTCGCCCAGAGGCTCCAGGAGCAGCTAGGCGAGCGGGGTGTCCGAGTCGTCCGGCCCACGAAGCGCACAGAGATGCGCATATGTGGGTTGGACGACTCGGTCACCGCGCAGGAGGTGTCCTGTGCCCTAGCGAGGGCGGGTGATTGCCCCCAGGGAGACGTGCGGGTCGGAGACATCCGCAGGTCTTCTTCCGGCATGGGGTCGGTGTGGGCCCGGTGTCCCCTCTCCACCGCCCGAAAGGTGGCGGAATCCGGGAGGGTATTGGTGCGATGGGTATCGGCGCGAGTGGAGATACTCGCGCCGCGGCCACTCCAGTGTCACGGCTGCCTCGAGCTGGGGCACGTGAGGCAGTGGTGCACCTCGCCGGTGGACCGCAGCGGTCAGTGTTACCGCTGCGGGGCGAATGACGACCGCGCGTGGCAGTGCTCGGCGGCTCCCCACTGCCCGCTATGTGCGGACATGGGGACGCCAGCCGATCACAGGGTGGGAAGCAAAAAGTGCTCTCTCCCCTCCCGGAAGGGGAAGAAGGAGGGGCCCACCCCGGTTCAAGCACCGCGGTCGCTGGCAGCGTCCACAATGGAGGTGGACGGTGCCACGGGGACGGACAGCCGGGAGGACGCTGGGACGGCCGTTAAATAACGGCGCCCCGCCTCCTCCTCCAGGCCAATCTCAACCACTGCCGCGCGGCACAGGAGATGATGTCCCAAGTCCTCGCCTAGTGGGGGGCTGCCCTGGCGTTCGCCGCCGAGCCGTACCGCGTGCCGGATCACCCACATTGGGTGGGCGACGCGGACGGTTTGGTGGCGACGGTATCGGGAGGTGGCGACGGGCCCACGCCCTTCTCCATTCTGGAGCGCGGTCGGGGTTTCGTCGCCGTGGACTGGGGGGGAGTCGCCGGTGTGGGGTGCTACATCTCGCCCCGCAGCGGTCACGCCGCGTTCGAGCTGTACTTGGCCGAGTTCGCGGCATGCGTGCAGCGCTGCGCGGCCCGGCCGGTGCTAGTCCTGGGGGACTTTAACGCCAAGTCGGTGGCTTGGGGATCCCCTAGGACCACCGTTCGCGGCGGGATCCTGGGCGAGTGGGCGGCGGAGCTCGACCTTCGGTTACTGAACCGGGGGTCGGAGCACACGTGCGTGCGGCGATATGGGGGGTCTATCGTGGATGTTGGATTCGCGACCCCCAACGCCGTGCGCATGGTGTCGGGTTGGCAGGTGGCCCCGGAGGCAGAGACACTCTCCGATCACCGGTATATCCGGATGGAGGTCTCTGCCGCCGGGGCTGCGTCCCGGCACCGCCGCCCGGATGGCACCCCACCGCGCCGCTGGGCGCTTCGGCGCCTGGACAAGGACGCCCTGATGGCAGCTGCCCTCGCTGAAACTTGGCCGCAGGTGGCGGCCGAGTTGCCAAGCATGGAGGAGGAGGCTGCCCGGCTCGGGGTACTAGTCGCAAACATTTGCGACGCGTCGATGCCCCGGGTCGGGCGAGCTTCTCCTCGCCGGGCGGTGTACTGGTGGTCGGCCGCGATCGCGGAATTGCGGGTCGCGAGTGTCCGCGCCGACGCCAGTACGCCCGCGCGCGCCGTCGTCTACGACCGGACGATGGCGTGGCGCGAGCGAGGGCAGATGACCTGTATGAGGCATACCGGATGGCGCGGGTTGCTCTGCAGGTCGCCATCAAACGGGCCAAGACCCGGGCATGGAAGGATCTCCTCCAGACCCTCGATGACGATCCTTGGGGGCGCCCGTACAGGGTGGTGCTGAAGAAGCTCCGCCCGTGGGCGCCCCCCGTCACCGAGGGTCTTGACCCCCGGCTGCTGGAGGACGTGGTCAATACTCTTTTCCCAATTCGGGGGAGGGGACAACGTCCTCCGGCGGAGGCGGCAGTCGCAAGGGAGTGGGCGGCCGAACTGGGGGTCACTCAGGGGGAGCTGGCCGCGGCCATCAGACGGCTCGGGGCGCGTAACACGGCCCCGGGTCCGGATGGTGTGCCCGGCCGGGTTTGGGTCTTGACCCAGGGCGTCCTTGGGGTAGACCTCAGGCGGTTGTTCGACCGATGCCTGAGGGACGGGCGATTCCCCCCCAGTTGGAAGGTGGCGAGGATGGTCCTCCTCCGGAAGGACGGTCGGCCCGCGGAGTCTCCCTCCGCATACCGGCCCATCTGTCTCCTCGACGAGGTGGATAAGCTCTTGGAGCGGGTGATTGCTGCCCGCCTCGTCGAGCACCTGGCGCGGGGTGCCCCCGGCCTGGCCGACTGCCAGTGCGGTTTCCGGTAGGGTCGATCGACCATCGACGAGATACGTCGTGTCAGGGCTCTCTCGGAGTCGGCCGTCTCCCGGGGAGGGGTGGCTTTGGCAATATCCTTGGATATTGCCACCCTCTTTAACACCCTGCCCTGGGAGGAGATAAGGAGGGGGCTCGAATATCATCGGGTCCCCCCTTGTCTCGGGGCGGTCATCGGGGATTATCTCCGCGGCAGGTGGATCGAGTATCCGAGCCGGGATGGGCATATACGGAGGGAGGTGTACTGCGGTGTTCCGCAGTGGTCGGTCCTCGGGCCACTCCTGTGGAACATCGCGTACGACGCAGTGTTGCGGGCCGACCTCCCCGACGGCGTCAGCGCCGTGTGTTATGCAGATGACACACTGGTGCTGGCCGTCGGGGCGCACTGGGGGAGGGCCAAGCGTCTCGCGGAGGACGGGGCGCAACGCGTCGTCGACCGGATCAGAGGGATGGGGATGACGGTGGCGGTCCATAAGACCGAGGTGATAGCGTTCCATTCACCTCGGCAGGATCCGCCACTCCCTCTGATCCGCGTGGGTGAGGCTAATATCGAGGTGAAGCCCCAGATGAGGTATCTGGGGCTGATCCTCGATAGCCACTGGCGCTTCGAGGAGCATTTCCGCTGCCTGGTCCCCCGGCTGGAGAGGATGGTCGGGGCTTTGGGCCGGATTCTGCCCAACCTGGGGGGGCCCGGCGGGCCGAGTTCGCCGCCTCTATGTGGCAATGGTTCAGTCGGTGGTCCTATACGGGGCCCCCGTCTGGGCGGACGACCTGGCGGCCTCCCGGCGCGGCATGACTATGCTGCGTCGGGTGCAGAGGCGGATGGCTCTAAGGGTCGT
>NW_025106812.1:0-25176 GCF_013123115.1 Colletes gigas
GCCAGGTTTCTGTGATTAGAGCTATTTGGATTTGATGGTGTTCTAGGAAGATTTGGGAGTTCTGAGGATTTATTTAGAATGCTGATCGCATTCCAGAGGAGTATTTTGGGGGGGGTAGCTTAGCCATTGATGAGTTCAGCAGCTTCAAGGAATGCTTGGAGTTTTTGGACTTTGGTTTGGCATGAGCTGAGTTTGATGTACAGGAAATCTAGGGCTGCCGCCATGCTGTTGATATCTAGGATGTCATTAATGGCTTGGGCCTTAGCAAATAGGTTGGACAGGTTAGGTTGGGAGGTTGTTTGCTCGTGGGTAGGATATGCTGGCGTAGGTTCTTCTGAGGGGTGGTGCGTGAAGGTTTTTGCAGAGGGAGTGAGGCTATTGCTGCTGGAGGTATGCTACGAGGAGTGTTGTTTGGGATTATTTGGGCTTTATCTGGGAGGATGGGAGAGTTTTTAGGGATGGTACGTTTTTTAAGGAATGCTAGCAGGGATGGGCATTGACTGTAGTTAGCCGGGCGTGGACCTTTGCAGTTGAAACATGTGGCTGGGTGTTGTGGGAGGTTTGGTACAGTCATTTGTAGCGTGTTTACCTGCGCACTTCAGGCAGTTGTGGTGTTTAGTGCAGTTGGTGGAAGAATGTTCGTATGCTTGGCACCGGTAGCACTGGATATACGGGCGAGAAATATTAAACTTTTCCCAGTAAGCTCGGGTGTGGGCTAATGTTCTTACGTGGTGGACTTGCTGCAAGGTGGTACCTCTAGCAAGAACTACTTTATATGTGGCAAGATAACTGGGTTCTTTGCGTTTAAGCTCAGAACATGTTAGGGCGTTAAGTCCCTTAGCCTGAATTTCGGTTAGAATTTCTTCTTTAGGTAATTTGGGAAGTTCTTTAAGGACTACTGCTGTAGTCTTTTCAGAGGTTAGTGAGTATGTGTGATATTGGATTCTGTTTTGGGATAGGAGATTTTTGGTGGCAAGGAAGTCTTTGGTTGTGGCCAGGGTGATTTTGGCTTGATTGGAAAGATATTTGATTTCAAATTTACTCTGTGTTGTGTTCTTGATCAGGTTGCATAGCCCGATGTGGTCCTTGATGTGTGTGTGGATAAATATAGGTGGTGGCTTACCTTGTACCTTGTGCTGCTGGGGTTTGTTGTTCGGTAGGGTATACATTTTCGGCGGGGCTATGCTGTGGTTCGGAGTCATCTTCGATGTCGAAGATATTCGTCAAGATAGCGTAGCGGTTTGGGGTGGGCGTTGCTTCCATTGCGGGACGCGTCAGGTTTGCAGCTATGGTGTTGGGATCCTTGCAAGTCTTCCTCTTGCGCGGCTGGATGAACTCATCCTGCTGTTCGGTGTTTACCAGGGATGATGTGATCGCTTGAGGAAGTTCCATGCTGGTGGTTGGCATGGGAGTTGGAGTTTCCGTTGTTCCTCTCCTGGAGTCAGAGAGCGAGACAGCTCTTCTTCTGTATGTTGGTGCATACGGTTCTCCTTCCAGTCGCGCTGCCTGGCGATGGAGGAATTTCGCTTTGTTTGGCCCAGCGGCCAGGGTTGCTATGGAGTTGCCCTCCTTGCTTGCGCTGCCCTTTGTTTCGGCTTGTGGATCACACGTGTCCTTTCGCTGTTGCTTTTGCTCGCACGCTCGCTCTAGTTAGCCGTTTGTCCGCACTAAGATAGTCCGTTCACTATGGCGTCCCAAGGTCGAATCGAATTGTTTGCAGCTCGCAGTCTACCTTATGTAGCGACTTCGTCTCCACTACGCCTCCGCCGAAAAACGGTATTATATTGAAGGGGCTTGTACGAGCCCGGTCAGGGTCGATGGGCGCACATGGCGACCACCGGTGCAAGCCCGGGGTTTTCCGGCGGCCAGGAAGAGTCATCGGCGTTGGCCACGCGGCCGAAACATTTTTTCCCGCCGAATTTGGCGTCGGATTTGTGCGAAACAGACATACGCGCTGTCCTTGTCCTAGACCGGGTATAAAACCCCGGCACGACAGAGGGCAAAGAAGGCATTACTAACTTGCAATAGACGCCGTGCGCTTCGCACCTCGCCAGCGCGTTTCTTTGTCTGACCGTCGTATACATATACGCATACTGCAAGCAACGTTCAAATAAATTCCATTGCTCTCGCAGTTAACCAGTGGCGTGGATTGAGTAGATTATTACAACCATCTCCTGTACCGATCCCCCACACTTATATATCTAATTTTAGTGGGTGGAGACGCCGGAATCGGAATGGAAAATTGGGAGTGGTTTATCAGGCATTGGCTAGTTGGGAAAAATGTAGGCTGGGACCTAGGAAAAGGAGTGGAGGTGTGCATAAGGCTGTTTTGGAAAAGGAAAGTCGGTTAAGAGGCACCAGGGTGAATGAAAACATATTGGAAATATGGGTGGTCGAGCGGCGCCTCCAACCACCTAGCCGACGTCTGGCCCTAAGAATATCACTTGCCCAGGTGACGAAAAATGCCTAATAAAGAGGCGAGCAAGTGGTTGGGCCTACCCTAACAATAAGTGGTATATTGCGTCGCGACGGGACGTTCGAGGGTCTGCGACGCAACAGAACGCTTCCACCGTTCTGTAAGTGGTCAAACAATGCAACACTTATGAGATAGGTTTCGTTAGCTACCTCTGTTCGATAAATGTAGTATTCACTGACCTTGCGAAGATACGAGTACGTACATGTTTGGAGGTGCCATTAAATACCTTTCCCTAACTCCACTAACACAATTTCAGATTTTGTGCAAACTCAAATGTGCCGCTCAATTTTAACATATGAGGATGGAGTCAATGAATTGTATGCCCATTATAATATAAGACTCTATAGACATTTTGGTGCACGCATAGGCAGAGGTTATGCCGGAAAATATACGGCATAGTTGGAATAGAATAATTCCAGCTCCTTCACATATACAAAACTAACTTACAAACGAGAGTGAAGAAGACGGTTTGGAAGCTGTAATATCTGTGATCAGTGACGGGCAAAGGGCCTAGCCGAATAAGCATGGTAAAAGTACCCCCAAACCAAATTGAACGGGGTTAATACCACTCGATATGTGGTTCGAAAAAAACCCTTTTCACAGAGTTTCAACCCGGTATCTCTACTACAGGGGTAATTACGGGGTGAAAATCATTTTTTGGTTTATCCTTAGTATCTTCCGTTCTGCTCAATTAAAAATTATGAAAAAAATCATGGTTATTTTATCGACTGATGTACATATTCGAGAATTTTTTCAGAATTTTCGGATGCAAATTCGATTTTTAAAAAATTCGAAAATATTTTATCTGCGATTTTTTGTCGAAGTTATCAAGTGACCACGTTTGTTTTTATACAGTATACAGCTCTCAAACGAATTACTAGTCTCTACTTTTTTCAGATTTTTCGAAGGGGTGGAACGTAGTCAAAAAAAATAAAACATGATTAATAAATGGTGAAAAAGCTTTATATTGCCTTAATTACTTATGTAACCATGCTTATATTTTTACAGCTATAGCGTAACATTATGACTATTATTGCGTAATTACTTCAGGTTTTTTGGAAAAATGTTTTTGGGAAAATTGTTAAAGAATTATTAATTCATGTTTCCTAATTTTTCATACGGAAAAGGGCCGGACGTGCTTGTGGCGTCGCCTCCCATGCTCGCCACCAGAGGGTCTCACAAGCGCTCGACCGACCCCTCGGTATATGTATACACTCCTCGAACGACTTCCCAATATCCCAGTCGTCTAAGGCAGGGCCTGCTAGAAAGCCTTACTGACGAGTCCACTGGCAGGCCCGAATGAAACGCACCCCCTCCTTTCCTTTTCTGTCCTCCTACGAAATTACCACGAGTTCCTAACCCTCAGCCAGCAGCGCCACATGCTTTTAAAATACATATAATTAAAATATATTTGTTTATACATACTTAGTTAACTGGTCGCTATATGTAGTTTCAAATACATGTGGTACCGCACTCTGTTGATGAGAACCGCCACGGTGTGGCGGCGCGATGCACTGATCATTTTGGTAAAGCATCCGCGACATTGCCAACATTTTGTCTGAATCTGGACAATATTATGTACATGAAGTTTTTTAAATATTCCTTAAATATTTTTGCTTTAATTAAAATAAATGATCTAAACAAGGATCCAAGGGCCTAAATGATCAAACTATTTTTAATGGCAGCATTAATAACTTGGTTTGTTCTTCAATCTTCATCGTTATCATCATTTATTACAGGATTTACTTTTTCACTCTCAAATAATTTACTCAGTATTTCCGTAGGTTTTATTATTTTTGAAGTATATCTGGCATGCGATAGATAATAAATTATCACAGCTATATGGAAGCAGCATCCAATTGTTCTATTATCACTTGCACATTCGCAAAAACATCGTCTCATTCCCGAGTAGCCCGTTGAATTTGATGTAGTCTATGTACCACTTGTACAGTTTTTTATTAATGTGTCGTGATTGCGCTTTGAACTAAACTATATTTTCGTTTTGTTCTAGGTAACAAAGATTTATATTTATAATATAATATAATTTATATTTATAAAAACATTATATTTATAATATTGTTTGAGATAGTTTCATCCCCATCTTTCTGTTTATCAGTACATAATATTGTTCAGATTCAGACAAAATGTTGGGAATGTCGCAGATTCTTTACCAAAATGATCAGTGCATCGCGCCGCCACACCGTGGCGGTTCTCATCAACAGAGTGCGGTACCACATGTATTTGAAACTACATATAGCGACCAGTTAACTAAGTATGTATAAACAAATATATTTTAATTATATCCATTTCAAAGGCATGTGCGGCCCTTTTCCGTATGAAAAATTAGGAAACATGAATTAATAATTCTTTAATAATTTTCCTAAAAACACTTTTCCAAAAAACCTGAAAAAATTTCGCAATAATAGTCATAATGTTACGCTATAGCTGTAAAAATATGAGCATGGTTACATAAGTAATTAAGGCAATATAAAGCTTTTTCACCATTTACTAATCATGTTTTATTTTTTTTGACTACGTTCCACCCCTTCGAAAAATCTGAAAAAATTAGAGACTAGTAATTCGTTTGAGAGCTGTATACTGTATAAAAACTAACGTGGTCACTTGATAGCTTCGACAAAAAATCGCCGGTAAAAATATTTTCGAATTTTTTATAAATCGAATTTGCATCCGAAAATTCTGAAAAAATTCTCGAATATGTACATCAGTCGATAGAATAGCCATGATTTTTTTCATAATTTTTAATTGAGCAGAACGGAAGATACTAAGGATAAACCAAAAAATGATTTTCACCCCGTAATTACCCCTGTAGTAGAGATACCGGGTTGAAACTCTGTGAAAAGGGTTTTTTTCGAACCACATATCGAGTGGTATTAACCCCGTTCAATTTGGTTTGGGGGTACTTTTACCATGCTTATTCGGCTAGACCCTTTTACAAAAATAAGCAATTATTTTTCTGAATACGTGCCGTGCAGAAGAAGAAAAAGTTACACAAAGTGACGCAGACAATGACAACGAAAGTGAGCATCACAGTGCCAACGAAATTGACAACAATGATAATAAAAACGAATACAACATACAATCACCGAAAGAACAAATAAAATATAAGTTGCTGTGTTTAAAATACCATCTAATGAGAGCTAATTGTTTAAAAGCAGAATTAGCCCAGCTTACTTCTTCATATGAAAACTTAAACATATTAAGGTAAGGATGAAATTGCAGTGTTTCTTATTCCTTATTTTTCATTCAATCTAATGACCTAATAAACATGAACCGATTTATATCGTGTTCCTCCACATAATACTAAAAATTTTGTTAACAAAAAGTAAAAAATAAAAAACTTTTCTTCTGTACAGTAGTGTGGTCACACTGACAGGGGCATTTAAAGGAAGGTGACGAAGGTAATAAAGATATTTAAAAAAAGCCGCTACGTCTCCGGTTACACTTCGCCTCATTGGTTCAAGGGGGATCCCTCTAGTGGTGGGGATAAAAAAGTACCATTTACGGAACTACTCTTGAGTACATTTATCAAGTTTTCACGTACTATTATACTCATTGTTACACTAATTTTCATATGGAGGTGGTAACATTTATATGTGCATGAGGAAATGAATATCGTCTTGAAGGTATTGAAACGGGATCAGAACAGTTCGCAGTTGAAACTTAACCGTTGTTGAATTCACATCAGAAGAATTGCAATCGCTGTTAGTTCGGGACCGGTAGGAAATTCTAAATCAAAATTGTCATTTTCTTTATCGATATTTGATAGCATGTTGTCTTTTTTAAATATTTTTTAAACTTAAATACGTTCAGTTTTCATATGTGTACGCATATTTCATATTTAAACTAAAAACAAATAGAAATATTTATTTTATTAACAAAAATTCAAGTATTTATGATATAATAAACAGAATGCAGTTAAAATAATAGCTGATTATGTTTCTGAAAAAATTCATGAACCGTAATATTCCTTAATATAATAGTTTATGCTTTATATATTTTGTTTTTAATTTGTTTTTAGTTGTCTTTATATTTTTTGTATTGAAAAAGAAGTAGCCTCCTTTCACAAATTCATACTTTTGTAATCGTTAGCTCTGATTAAATATTAAATTGAAATTTGAAAAACTAACGAAGTTATAGCCTGCTGAAACGTACCGCGCGCAGGTATAACAACTGGACGTGCAACTTTAAAGCTGTTTTTCTCGATACTAGATTTTCGGCACTGCGTATGTGATGACAAAAATACTATTCAAGATATCAACATGAAACTTATACGGTATCTTTATAACTGGTCAATACTTTTTCTTTTATTAACAAAAAAGCAACAGAATATATGAAAATATTCAGTATTTTTCGTAAAATAGCTGCCATTATGACATTTTTTGTTTTTTGAAAAGATCCTAGTTCATGCCATAACCACACTCATCTACATTAAGAATATCGTTGGTTTTTGGATTTCGGACAACTTGTTCGCAAGATATCACATACGCAGTCAGACGCCGTTCGTAAAAACTGTTGTATGTTCATCAACAAAAACAGCGTAAAAAACAAAATAGCTAAATATATAATAAATGTATCTACAAAACAAGGAATTAATCGCTCTTTAATAGCCCGCAAAAAGAATCACAAAGAAACATGTATTTTTCGTGCCTACAAGGTAGAATGGCCCCTGAAGATAGATTTTTTATAAATGTTCTGATTGAATGTTTTTCACTAAGCGTGTGAAGGAGAGCGCGTATTTAAATGATTATGTGACCATCAGATTTATATTAAGTAATTATTATACTGTACTACGTATATTACGTACACAACAGGTATATCATCGAGATGACATCTAAAGGAAGTGATGCGTATTTATATAATATGATGGATATGTCCGAACCATCAGACTTAAAGAAACAACAAAGTGAATTGCCAAATTCTTTGCTAACACCAAAATTTTGGTAACAGGAGGGACAAGTTTCCTGGGTAAATTACTTATCAAAAAAATATTAAGGTAATCTTCCGATAACATATACATGATTTTGTTATTATTTAGTAATTTTTTTGTATCAACTTGTATATGAACAGTTCTACTGATTTTAATACATTCGATGTTTATTACGATTTTCCAAACCATTTAATATCGTACATGAATATATAAGAATTAATATCTGATAGAAAATGAAAATTTTTTTCCGTGTTTATATTTTTGTAGTAATTATTCATAACGAGTCTAAATAAAATAGCATATTGTAATGAAATAAGGTAGAGACGGCTTGAAAAATGACGTAACATTTTCTTAAAGTATCATTGCATTATCGAATGTTTTTTAATGTGTCATATCCATCATTGATTAGCAACGTGCATCAATTTTCCGTTCTATGAACAGGTCAAAAGGTACATCCGTTATACAGGCTAAAACTATTATACTTGCAATTTAATTGAATTAATACTCTAACCACATCTTCTGGGAGGAAAAAGAACTCAAAATATACTTTTTTTTAATGTGAGAAAACTTTTATCTCGTGTCCTATATCAAAATTGTAAATTTAGGAATAGTTCAAGCATAAATGAAATTGATCCATTAATTATGAAATGACAACTCAATTACTTTCAAGAATAACGTGTGAATAATTAATGAAATTTTTATAGTATTTTTAGGATTGAGACTTTCCATTCTTCATTTCATCGTTCTTCATTATCATTTTATTTCATTTTATGCATATTTACAGATCCTGTCCAGATGTTGCGACAGTATACATGATAGTAAGGCTGAAAAAGGAGAAAAATTCACAAGAACGATTTAAAGAAAATTTTCATGGAATTGTATGTAATATAGATGTAATGATATATGTATATACATAGTTGAACAGTAATAATTGATATGTCATTGTAATCAGGAATTCAGTAGATTGAGACGTGAACAGCCAAACTTTCTCAATAAAATGATAATGTTAGAAGGTGATGCGGCACAACAAGATTTTGGTTTATCACCGGAAAGTGAAATCATTCTGATGAATACAAATATTATTTTTCATGCTGCAGCAAGTGTTCGATTTGACGAAATATATCGCATAACGATGAATACCAACGTGAAAAGTACAAAATATATGTCATTGTTTGCAAAAGAATTGCCAAACTTAAAGGTACGTTTCACACGTTTAAATATTAAATAAAAAATATAAATAACTATTAACAGTTGAAATAATATTTGTTTAAATATGTTGAAAACTATTTAAATTCGCGTTCGTCCGTGAAATATTATTTCTCGGCCGCGAGTCCCGTATCCGTTTGTGTACGTGACATTCCGGAAGGTTAGGCTGTCGCCGAGTTCGTTCGGCGTACAGACAGTTTAAAACCGCGGCCGTTTACGTGTTTTGTACGCTGACCTCACGCGAAGATTCGCTTCAAACGCCATTTAAACGGCATAGTGACGTCAGCATCGAGAGAGAGAACCGTATCGTTAATTGAAAAGAGATCGACAATCAGATTCGACAGCGCCACGTCGCGACGACGAGGCGCGACCGAGTCTTCGTCTGTCGATGCTCGACGATTTTGGAAATTATTCACGAGCCGACTGCCAACGGGAGCAGATCCCCGAAGATCTCGCTCCTAAAGCACGCGCTCCGCCGAGCAAGCAACGGGCTTCTCGGCAAGAAACAATTAATTTTGGACTCTGTAAAGAATTCTCATCGTTGCTGCGATTTGAGATTTCAAAAAAGAACAATCACTTTAGCGAAGGAAGTGGTCTAGTGCACGCAGCGCGTGACGTGACCGCGGACGCGAGAAGTTGATTGTACGTTGCAGTCGTTGCCGCGACCGCGACGTAAGGGACTCAGGGTGCACGCACCTAGAATCCCTTTAAAGCTATACGGCTTTGGAGCCTCCCAAAGGTCCTACCGATAGTTCGGTACCGCCTCGTGGAGAGCTCTCCGTGCAAAGGTCACTGCGAACCCTATCCGAAAAACCCGTTGGTGTACGAGTCGACCGTACACCCACCGGCGGAGTTCGGGTTCAAAGCGCCTCCCACTCTTCACGCCGCCTACCACATACGGTCCCCGTACAAACGGTCGCCGGGTAGGCTTTATAGTGAGGGTGGACCTGCTTGGGATTTCCTACTGTAAATTCGCTTACTGCACAGTCCCCGAAATAATCGGTCGCTGTGTAGTAGTTATAAAGCGTCGTAGGAAATTCCCTTGCACGACGTACCTACGTCGATCTGCGCGGGGAGCGTGCTCACGGGATCCACCCACTTGGAGCTTTACGACCTCCATTTGGTGACCCGTCCGTGGCGACACAGAGCCTCCGACAGTTACGAGTCAATTCTCCGCTGTTCAGGGCGAAAGTCTCGTCGATCGTTTTAATTAATAACGATTCGCGAGCAACAATAAAATACAGTCCACTTGCTTACGCTTAACGACAGCTGATCTCCCGCCTCCAAGCGCGACGATAGTCGCGAGGAGAGCGAGGCGAACAGCTGACGAGCGTGTTTACGATACGTGCAATCACGTATTTAATTCTGGTCGATCCTTTGTTTCAGCAATCAAGGATCGAACCCCTCAGGCAACATCGGCGAGGCCTTCCACCCCCCTGGCCGTTGCTGAAAAATTATATTTATTTTTTTGGTTTATTTGATTTTTTTTACGTTTTTTAATTTTTGTAAAAAATAAACGGTTTGTCGCAAAGCGACAAACGAAAAGATAAATCAAATTTGTACAAGTTCTCTTTCCCTGTCAACTCCCTCATTCCGGACCCCGGTTAGAACCCATAGATTCTAACATATTACTTAGAATTTGAATTACATAAACTGAATTTATAAATCATTGTGCAGGCGTTTGTACACGTGTCAACTGCATATTCACATTGTATGCTTAAATCTATCGATGAAATACATTACAAAGTTCCCATCGATGGTGATAAAATATTAACATTGTTGGATGTTCTGGATGATGATAAACTGGAGAAAATTACTCCAATGTAAGTATTAATTCAAAATGGTATAAAAATTAATTCTGCAAATAAGAAAGTTACAGTGGAGATAACAATGATTAATTTTCCATTATTGTAGTATACTTGATAAATGGCCCAATACATATGTATTTTCTAAAGCACTTGGAGAAAGTATTGTATTAAAGTACAGCGATAATCTTGCAGTATGTATTGTTCGACCTTCTATCATGACATCAACAAGCAAAGAGCCACTTTCAGGATGGACAAATAATCTGTATGGAGCAACGGGTGTAATGGTGGGTTCTACTGTAGGTTTGATGCATACACTATATTGTGTACCAGAAAATATAGCAGAAATTATACCAGCAGATTATGTAATCTCTAATGTCATCTGTGCTGCTTGGGATATTGCCAATAGGTAAGTCTTTAATTGCATTATCACTTTAAAACTGGGACTGAAAATCTAATTTGTTTAGTTACTTACGATTATATATAATAAAAGCATGAACTAATATTGTTCTGCTGTAAATAGAAAAGAATAAAAAGATGACGATACGACTATTATTATGAACATAAACTATAGATGAGGACAAATTGAAAGTGGTAGACAAAATTACAGTTAAAGTAAATATGTCTAAAGCATAATCCTAATGGTAATTCTTATACTCTATAGAAAATCTTCGATAAAATCAAATGATTCCAATATATCTGATGAGGAAAGAATACCTATTTATAATTCTGTATCATCATGTCAGAATCCAATTTCTTGGATAGAATTTATGAAATGGAATGAAAAGTATGGTTTTGCAGTACCTAGTGTAAAAATTGTTTGGTATAGTATGTTCATAATGGCACGATATTTCATTGTGTATCAACTGTATATTTTTTTTTACACATAGTACCAGCAACTATTGTTAATATGTTGGCATACCTCATGGGTCAAAAACCTGAGTATGTATTTTATATATGAAGTATAATGTATATATGTCAAATTACAATCAATGAAATGTATCAATTATAGTACAAATTAATAATAATGATTAATATACTCTTATGTGATATACTTTTTAGATTGTCGGATACATATAAAAAAATACATAAATTTAGCAACGTGATACATTACTTTTCAACACGTGAATGGCATTTTAGGAATGAAAATGTTGTGAAGCTTTGGGAAAAAATGAATTCTATTGACCAACAAATCTTCAAATTCAATGTAGCATGTTTCACCTGGCACGACTATTTCTATTATCATGTAAGAGGTATTCGTTTGTACATGCTAAATGATCCATTTGAAACTGTAGATGAAGCAATCAAGAAGTCTATAAAGTACGTTTCTTTTTAAAATATTATTAATAATGAACTTAATAACATTCAATGTTATAGAATGTAATTTTTTTGTATTTTAGGTTATTTATAGCGCATTACTCATTAATAATGTGTCTCCCTATTACTTCTATGGACATCTGTACGTTTCATAACTTTTGCCTGGTCGTATTGTCCTGTGGCATATTAACGATTAGTGTAAACAACATTTTAATCTTGTATTCTAAATGATAAATTATTTAAACTTAATTTTATTTTTCTAATTATGCGTACACATGTTATTTCGAATATCTGTGTACTGTTGATTATGTGAATCTGTTTGCTACAATGCTAATAGTTGTCGCCAGTAATCTGTACGTTCGTTACTTGAATATAATGTAGGTATGTACGTATGTATGTACTTATGTAATAACTGTTTTACGTATAGTTTTTGTTACATCGTATTTTCTAAATTGTAAATTAAAAAAACATTTAAACTTTGCCATTAAAGATTAATTATAATTCGAAATCAGGAAGTCCAGAAAATATAGAGGGAGCAAATTAATTATGAAACAAAGGTATATCTATATACAATGTTCAATGTATCCTTTTTTTATTATTCAAAAATTTCGAAAGTATATGTTATTTAATTAAAGGAAGTTATTTGTCGTTCTTACACAAGGGAAGCCATATTTTCCTGTGATATTTAAGTTTAATTTTGTAATTATTTCAGACAATTATTGACCCGTATAATTATCAATGCAACAAACCGAGTGTTTACCGCAATTGCAGACTATATTAACACGTTCGTATACTGAATATGGCATCATTACAAATCATGACGCGTGATAAAATTGAGATTTTATCGAGAATCTCATGCCTGATACTTTGATCTAGTTGATTATGTTTAAAATTTAATTCTGGGAATAATGCAAAATATGTAGATCCGTAACGATGGTTAATTTGTTTCGAAATCGTCCGAATTCAGCGAATACAGAGGAAGTTCACATTGCAGAAAGAAACCAGATAAAATTCGAAATTCGTTAATAATCATAGAAAATAGTTTCTTAAATGAAAAAATGACCAATTGTGAAAATGGGATATGGTACGTGGGTGTTTCGCCTCGACACATAATCGCCCTGGGCCAACAATCGTTTATAGGCGTAACTGTCAAGCAAATAATGTATAACTGATTTGTTCCGAATCGAGGATGTTTTCGTACCTCGCGATCGCGTCGTGATATCCCGCACAGTGGTGCCCGTCTTCGAGATTGTAAGTCTCGAAGATACCTTCGATCTTGGTAAACGGTCCGTCGCGACGCGTTGTTTCAAGGAATTAACCTGGAAACAATGTTTCTAAGTTGTTACACAGCATGAACGTTAATGCTGACTAGCCGTACGTTAAGCCTTCGGTCTGAATGCTTGACTCGAAGGGGAAAAGTCGAAACGTTAAACGAACGAAAAAGGTACTCGAAGTGAACTGTGTGTCTCGAATAGCAGTGAAGATGTAAGTGCTTCGAATCGCTGTTGGAAAGTGAATAGTCGGCGTTGTTCGAACTTCCTCGCGGCGTTGGAAGTATGGGGAAACACTATGATTGTTGATTTTTAGAAATCAAAAAACCCAATCAGCGTGCCCCCTTAGGCATTGCCACCACCCTCTGTGCGCCCTTGGCGCGCCTTCTTCTAGGAGAGAGTGGGGCGATACCTGGTTGTACGCGAATGTTTCGAAATCCGACAATGTCGCGGCTTTCCTCTGGGGTTTTCTGTTCGAAGGTCGAAGTCCCGTTTTCGACGTACCCTTCAGAAGACCGAGTTTATGACCGGCTGAGCTATTGAGAACGAAATGAACGTGAAATTCAAAGTTTATTATACGAAAAGTTAACTGATTATTGCCGGCAATGGAATAAAATGTCTTTTCTCAAAAATAGCTTTACGTCGCGGACCTATCATAAACTGACAACGAAATATTCGCGTATTGTGTTCCTTCGGACGGAACAGATTGATTTATTACATATTGAAGTTTCAAGATAGTAATATTGTTGGGAATTCCAACACTTATTTGCGGACTCCTTATTTAGTTAATATTAGTTTAAATTACTTAATTAACAATTTGGCAAGTACCTTATGGGTACAAAGCAAGTTGCCGTACTATTAAGCTGTTGAGCACCGTATTTTGGGACCATACCTACTTCTTGGGGCCGCGGACACCCACCCCTGCACCACCCTCAGTTTGTGGGATTTCGAATGTCTGAGGACTGGCCTACGAGGGATGGGCAGGGGTTTGATTGGTGACACCGAATCTCCACCTATTTTGGAATAGGTATAAAATTGCGGGGCATAAGACTTCACAAGATAGAACACCACAAGAATAGTTACAAATTAGAACCAAGAACATTGAAAATTAAACTGTCAACACATGTACATAATTGTAAATAAATTCAAGTGTTGTAAATAGTATTGAACCTACTATTTACTAAATAAAACGGCTCCGCGAACATAGTGGAAGCCTACACAAGTTTTATTTCTAATAATAATAATTATGTATTGTTGCGACGGATTGAAGATGCATCATTGCGGCAACGTGAAGGCTGTCCCGCAACGATGTGAAGCTGCTCCTTCGAACGAGCGGAAGCGAGAGCCCGTACCTTCCGGTTGTCAGACGAACCGGCAACGATTCAAAAGTAGAGAACTACGTGAGACCTCGTAGAAAACAAACGTACCAAATTGTGCTCTGTTAAAATAAAGCTTATTCTTGTTTATTGGTTCGTGTTCTTAGTTTTACGATAATTTGTTCCGTGATATCATGAGTTGTGCGAGAAACACCCCGTACCGGCGCAACAGTATTATGCAACTTAATTATTGTCAGATGCCGTAAGTAGGTAGGAACAACAATGACTGTGAAACATATTTTAGAAGAACAAACATCGTTCATTTAATTACCTTTTATACAAGTGGAGAAATTGAAGCATCGACGTTACATTATTACAACAGTCACATTTTTATTTATGTTAGATATAGATCTAGGTAATTTCAAACTTATATGTTTTCAATTTAATCAAGAAAATAATATCTTAAAAATATGTTTGATGTAATTCGGTTTATATTATTTTTAAATATTTAAAATGTTAGAATTCATTTAATAAATGAAAGTTGCGTTTATCCGATGAAAAAATATGCATTTGTAGCGGCTAGTAGTACAAGTATAAAAAGGCATAACACATGCAAACGGCTAGCACAGCTAGTAGCACGGCTAGTTCATGACATGGACAACAGCGAAGCTATCTTTGAGAAAGCCGTTTCTGCAATTAGAATTTGTAAAAAGCATGTCTGTAGTAAGAATTTGTTAAACGGCCTCGATGGTGAATCGCTAGTGTCATAAATCCTGAGTTTCCCCAAGGGTCTTCTATGCAAGGACAAGCGACTATCGGCTGGTCACGCTGCCGATCTAGAACCTTGGGAAATTCCGCGGCGTTGCCACCTTCGCCAGCAAGCGCAACCACCGTCAAATCGCACCCCCGTTTTAAGAAAGCGAGCTGCGAGCGCAAGAAGGGGGACGGTACGATTTGGCGGAGTTCTAAGTCGCTAATTGGTTAACCCACACCTTTTGGAGGTTGGACAAAGAAAACGGCGGCAGCCACGTAAAAATATACAGGGTGAGGCATTTTAAACAGGTCACCTGAATAACTCGCTTGTTTTTGAAGATAGGAGAAAATGCATTAGACCAAACTTATTTGGTATCGGGGGGCTCATAATCTGGTATTACCAATTTTTTTGTAGGTGGAGGCGTCAAGGAGATATGAAGGTCAACTTTGTTTTTTTAAATGGAACAGTATATTTTATTACTTACATTCTGATAGAGTGTTTCAAGGCGAATACAATGACCTATTATTAAGGTCATTCAAGGTCACCCAAAGTCAACTGCAATAGAAAATAAATTGTGTCAGAGTACATTTCGAATACTTGTGTATCACGTGTGTGTATTGCGTGACACGGGTCACAAAAGATAAACAAACATTCAATCACATTGTACGCTTATCCGTATCCTCAAACATTATTGGTAATTTTACTACCGACTAGAGCACAGCTTCGTAACATTTATTCAGTCTAAGTGTTTAGTTTTCTAAAATGCGTTACACGATAGCAGAGAAAGTAGAAATGGTTCTTATTTATGGTGAATGTCATAGAATTATGAGGGAAGCGGTACGTGTGTATAGTGAAAGATTTCCCGATCGTAATAATAGACCTTCACTTTCTGTCTTTACAAACATTATAAAAAAGTTCCAAGAAACTGGAACTGTGGATAACAAAACACGTAATCTTGCCAAACGAGCAACTGATGATGGAAACTCGATAAATATTGTAGCAGCTGTAATACAAGATCCACATGTTAGTACAAGACAACTGGAACGCGAAAGTGGCATCAGTCAACGAAGTATTTTACGAATATTACACATTAACAAATTTCATCCGTTCCACATATCACTTCATCAACAATTAACTGAAAATGATTATACAAAACGTTTACAATTTTGTGAATGGGGCTTACAAAAACTACAAGACGATGAAATGTTCTTGAGTAAATTGTTATTTACCGATGAGGCCACATTTACAAACCATGGAGCAATTAACCGTCACAACATGCACTACTGGTCGGTAGATAATCCACGATGGTTGAGAGAAGTCGACAAACAGAGACCTTGGTCTGTAAACGTCTGGTGCGGTCTTCTTCATAATAAAATAATTGGTCCATATTTTATTGATGGCACGCTAAATAGTAGTAAGTACCTGAGAATCTTAGAAGACGTTTTGCCAGAATTGTTAGAAGACACTTCACTGGACATACGACAATCCATGTGGTTCCAGCAAGACGGATGCCCTGCTCATTCAGCACGCAATGTTACAGAATTTCTAAATAGAAAATTTGGAGATTCTTGGGTAGGTCGATCAGGAAGTAACAAATGGCCGGCACGATCCCCAGACCTGACACCTCTCGATTTTTATTTGTGGGGAAAATTAAAGGCAGAAGTGTACCGCGAAAAACCAACTACCAAACTTGACATGCAAGAACGTATAAGAAGAGCTTGCTCTGTAATAGATACAAATGAAATTTGCCAGGCAGTGTCATCAGTATTGCAACGATTTAGACTATGTATCCATGTTCAAGGTCGCCATTTTGAACACTTGTAATAGCAGTATCAAAGTATCCAAGTGTTCGAAGAGTGCTTTGACACAATTTATTTTCTATTGCAGTTGACTTTGGGTGACCTTGAATGACCTTAATAATAGGTCATTGTATTCGCCTTGAAACACTCTATCAGAATGTAAGTAATAAAATATACTGTTCCATTTAAAAAAACAAAGTTGACCTTCATATCTCCTTGACGCCTCCACCTACAAAAAAATTGGTAATACCAGATTATGAGCCCCCCGATACCAAATAAGTTTGGTCTAATGCATTTTCTCCTATCTTCAAAAACAAGCGAGTTATTCAGGTGACCTGTTTAAAATGCCTCACCCTGTATATGGAAAGAGAGACCAGGGTTCTCTCGAACCCGTTGCTCGAGAACGACGTGCAGAAATAAAGAACTTCAAAAAGTGAACGCTGTGATTGTATAATACCACCACGCCTAATCCTTTCACATTCATAATTGGAATAATATCTTGAGTGCTTTTTATCATTTCAAATTTTATTATTTCCTTTTATGCTGTTTTTCAATAGTTGAATATTCAAGATACATTGTGCTATTCTACTCATTGTCATCGTCCAAAAGGTTGCTGTTCAATAATAAATGATCCACTAATTTTAATATGGATGTGGTAACATCTACATGTGAAACGTGTTCAGAACAATTCGCAGTTGAAACTTAACCGTTGTTGAATTCACATCGGAACAATCGCAATTGCTGTTAGTTCGGAACCGGTAGGAAATATTTATTGTATTTACAAAAATTTACAAACTTTTTTGTATGGTATTAAAAAAAAAGTAGCCTTGTTTCACAAATTCATAATTTTATAATCGTTAGCTCTGATTGATTTAAGATAAATTTTTTACAAATATTCTGATTGAATGTTTTTCACTAAGCGCGTGAAGAAGAGTGTTTGTTTAAATGATTATGTGTCCATCAGATTTATATTAAGTAATTATTATACTGTACTACGTATATTACGTATACAATAGGTATATCATCGAGATGACATCTAAAGGAAGTGATGCGTATTTATATGATATGTTGGATATGTCCGAATCATCAGACTTAAAGAAACAACAAAGTGAAATTGCCAAATTCTTTGCTAACACCAACATTTTGGTAACAGGAGGGACAGGTTTCCTGGGTAAATTACTTATCGAAAAAATATTAAGGTAATCTTCCGATAACATATACATGATTTCTTTATTATTTAGTAATTCTTTTTTATCGAATTGTATATGAATAGGTCTACTGATTTTGATATATTCGATGTTTATTAAGATTTTCCAAATCACTTAATATCGTACACGAATGTATAAAAATTAATATCTTAAAGAAAATGAAAATTTTTTTCCATGTTTATATTCTTGAACTATTACTCATAATGTGTTTAAATAAAACAGCATATTGTAATGAAATAAGATAGAAACGACTTGAAAAATGGTGTAACATTTTCTTAGTAATCAATCCTTTAGTTAATTTGACCATTTTCGTACTTTGTATCATGTAATGTTTAAAGTGTGGCGGCCAAGGCACCACATACGCCTTAGCCGTTCGAAGCCGCTACAATGTATGGTTGCACACGAGACGATGGTTGCACACGAGACGATGGTTGCACACGAGACGACCAGAGCCGCGTGAGCCGAAAAGCCGTTGTCGTCGTCTCTGACCGTCTTTTGTTTTTGAAGGCCTCTTGGTACGGTGGCGATGATCGTACCAGAGAGTCGAGCGTAACCCGCACCACGAGTCACGTCGTTGTACGACAGCAACAATAAAATTGTGCGGAACGGAACAGGGCGGAGTCATTACCTTCCCGATCCCACATTGGTGACCCCGACGTGATCTCGCCGCGCAAGTAAAGTTTTTTTTAAGAAAATTTGGACATTTTTTGTATACGGACAATATTAGTTAGTGTAGAGAAATAAGTGTATAGTGTTAAGGACATAAGAAAAGGACACGGTCTGACAAATAGTAAGCGCGGTGTGTGTGTGCGGTGAAACTATTTTTTTTTGTGACTAAGACTGGTAAAATGACTGACCCTAACGTTAACGCAGGGACATCCGCGGGTGTGCCGTTGGCAGTTGATCGCGTCGCTGTACGAATACCCGAGTTTTGTCCGGGAGACCCGGAGATGTGGTTTTCAATGGTAGAGAGAAGTTTTGAGGTATCCAATGTAACGTCGGAGACCACGAAATTCGGGTACATTCTCGGCGCGTTAAGTGCGCGACACGCCGCGGAAGTAAGAGACATTATCATGAATCCTCCGGCCACGGATCCGTACACGACGCTCAAAAATGAGTTTATTCGCCGGCTTAGTGCTTCGCAGGAACAGAAAACGCGACGGTTATTGGAACACGAGGAAATCGGGGACAGAAAACCGTCCCAATTTCTTCGTCACCTGCGCGGATTGGCCGGTACGGCTTTTTCGGACGGTGTATTGCGGACGCTTTGGATGGGCCGACTACCTGCTAATATGCAGGTGATTTTAGCCACGCAGCGGGACACCCCGCTGGATAAGGTGGCAGAGTTGGCAGACGCTGTTGCGGATACGATGACACCGCGGGTACACGTCACGGAGGCCGCGATTACGGGCGTATCTACATCCTGCCAAATACCCCCGCCGGGCCCGAGCATCGAGGCCATGTTAAACATTAAGATGTCACAATTGGCTCTTTCCTTGAGGCAGGAAATTTCTGCCATCCGTGAATCCTTGGTGGACCAGGGGCAATCTTCCCGTCGCAGGTGGACCCACCGAAATCATCCAAACTCGCGCTACCGCAGACGATCTCTATCGCGATCGCGAGAGCGGCCCGCGGGAGGACAAATGGACCATCAAGGGAAATGCTGGTACCATTGGCGGTTCGGTCCGGCCGCGCAGAGGTGCGTTGCACCGTGCAATTGGAACGCCACGGATCAGGGAAACGACCTGGGGAGTCGTTGATGGCGGCCAGCGACACAAATCCAGCATCACGCCGCCTCTTCATCTTAGACAACAGCTCGAAGACGGAATTTTTAGTGGATACCGGGGCCGATTTGTGCGTTTTTCCGCGCCGCCTGCTAGGCGGATTGCGAGAAAGATCGGAGTACCAGCTGGCGGCGGCGGATGGGAGTGTAATTAACACCTACGGGACAGTGTCGTTAAACCTGCACCTCGGCCTACGACGGGATTTCGTGTGGCGATTCGTGGTTGCGGATGTTACAAAACCCATAATCGGGGTAGACTTTCTCGATCACTTCGATCTTATGGTGGACATCCGCAATCGTCGCCTCGTCGATCGGACCACGTCGTTAACGGTCCGCGGAACACGAGCCGAGGATGAAACGCCGTCGGTGAAGACAGTAGCAGGGACTACCGTTTACCACCAGCTCCTGATGCAGATGCCGGAACTTACACGGCCTAGCGGCACCCCGATGAGGACTACGCACCAAACGGTGCATTACATCGAGACAACCCCTGGACCACCCGTTTCCAGCAAGCCGCGGCGGCTTGCACCGGACCGGCTCAGGGCTGCCCAGAAGGAGTTCGACGCGATGGTGAAGATGGGCATCGCTTGTCCTTCGAAGAGCGCGTGGTCAGCACCCCTTCATATGGTTCCGAAGAAGGGCGAAGAAGCTTGGAGGCCTTGCGGTGACTATAGAGCGTTAAACGCACGGACAATTCCCGACCGATACCCCGTGCGTCACATTGAGGATTTTGCGCAACAACTGAGTGGCAAAAAGGTATTTTCCACAATAGATCTCGTCCGAGCTTATAATCAGATTCCGGTTGCGTCGGAAGACGTCGGAAAAACGGCCATTACAACGCCGTTCGGGCTTTTTGAATTCCCGTACATGTCGTTCGGGTTACGAAATGCCGCGCAAACATTTCAGCGCTTTATCGACGAAATTTTACGCGGTTTCGATTTTTGTTACGCGTATATAGACGACATTTTGGTCGCCTCAGAATCCCAAGCCGATCACCTGCGCCATTTAGAATTATTATTTAAACGATTAAAAGATTATGGCATTGTTGTTAATCCGAATAAATGCACGTTCGGGCAGGAAGAAGTTAAATTTCTAGGCTATCGGGTAAATGAAAGCGGCACTCAACCTTTGCCCGGCAAGGTACAAGCCATAAAGTCATTTCCCCTTCCGAAAAACGCGAAGGATTTGAGGCAGTACTTGGGAATGCTTAATTTTTACCGCCGTTTTATCCCAGATGCCGCTCGCTTTCAAGCACCCTTGAACGACCTTCTAGCCGGCAATTTAAAGGGCAAGACCTCGATAGCCTGGACTTCGGAAGCGCGTCAGGCTTTTGAAAATACCAAAAATAGTTTAGCAAACGCAACCCTGCTTTCTCATCCTGCGGTCAACGCTCCATTGTCGGTTACCTGCGATGCTTCTGATTACACCGTAGGAGCTGTTTTACATCAGTGCGTCGGCAACGAACGACAACCATTAGCATTCTTTTCTAAGAAATTAGGATCTGCCGAAAAGAAGTATTCAGCTTACGACCGGGAACTACTTTCTATCTATTTAGCAATAAAACATTTCAAACATATGCTCGAAGGCAGACATTTCACGATTTTTACAGACCATAAACCCATAACTTTCGCTTTCAAACAGAAATTAGATAAATGCTCTCCTCGACAATTCCGATACCTAGATTACATTGCGCAATTCTCTACAGATATTCAACATATTTCCGGTAAAGACAACGTCGTTGCCGATGCACTGTCCAGAGTGGAAACGGTTAACCACTCGATTAATTTCGAAGAATTGGCAAAATCGCAAGCCCAGGATGAGGAGTTGCAGCGGTTGTTGAATAGCGAATCTAGCCTGCGATTACGTAAAGTCTCGTTGCCTGGCACGTCTTCCGAAATTTTTTGCGATATTTCGACTAAGAATGTAAGACCTTATGTCACCCCTCCTTTCCGACGTGCAGTTTTTAATATGTTACATGTATTATCACATCCAGGTATTAACGCGACGATCAAGCTCATAACGCAACGTTATGTTTGGCCGTCGATTAAAAGAGATGTTCGCACGTGGACACGTTGCTGTATACCGTGCCAAAGATCAAAAATTTCCCGTCATGTGACTGCACCATTGGCTACATTTGTTAAACCTTCTGCGCGATTCGAACACATTCATTTAGACATAGTAATTTTACCGGTGTCCGAAGGTTTCAGGTATTGTCTGACCTGTGTAGACAGATATACGCGGTGGCCGGAAGCCTTCCCCATGGTCGATCAGGAGGCCCAAACCGTAGCTCGAACCTTTTATGACGGTTGGGTAGCGCGGTTTGGTGCTCCCGTACGGATTACCACCGATCAGGGTAGGCAGTTCGAATCCAAATTATTTTTTGCGCTGAACAATTTAATTGGATCCACACGCCTTCGCACAACGGCGTATCACCCAGCGGCCAATGGGATGGTAGAGCGTTTTCACCGACAGCTCAAGTCGGCTATAAGGTGCCACGGATCCGACAAGTGGACAGAAATACTTCCGACGGTTCTACTCGGTATTCGTTCCGCCTGGAAAGAAGACCTCGGCGCTACCTCAGCGGAATTAGTTTATGGCGAGCCATTAAGATTACCGGGAGAGTTCTTGTCTTCGCATTCAGCGGAAGGCACAGAAAATGCTTCCGATTTTACTAATAGACTACGCAACCATTTTTCTAAATTGAGTCCCTCTAATGCATCACGCCATTCCGTTAATCGTACATTCGTTTTCAAAGATCTTAGCAGTTCAACACATGTTTTCATCCGAACAGATTCAGCCAAAACTATTTTACAACCCGCTTATGAAGGTCCATACGCCGTAGTGCGCCGAGGCGAAAAAACATTTACAATAAACATTAGAGGTAAGGAAATAAATATATCAATTGAAAGGCTAAAGCCTGCTTATATGCTAGCAGAAAACAGACCGGATCCCGTGAGCATAGAAAATCAGCCGGTCACACAAACAAACGTACCTGACAATGCGCCGGTTATACAGCAACGTGTCACGCGTTCAGGTAGACGCGTACGTTTTCCCGAGCGATTTCAAATTACGCGGTAGTACTTAAGGCTTGCGCATTATTATAATAAGTATCATATACCATTTATTTTTATCCATCACTTTTATGTACTTTCATGTATTTTTAGGTATTACGTATTATATATTAAACTCCATGTAAATTCCTTTTTTTTTTCAACTCTGTTCAAATACTGTAATGTAAATCTTAGTTAGGATAACGTATTTTATATAATAGAGTAAATGGTAGTGGTAATGTAGTCGGTCAATTTTTCGTAATTGTGCCAATTACTGGCAGGGGGGTAGTGTGGCGGCCAAGGCACCACATACGCCTTAGCCGTTCGAAGCCGCTACAATGTATGGTTGCACACGAGACGATGGTTGCACACGAGACGATGGTTGCACACGAGACGACCAGAGCCGCGTGAGCCGAAAAGCCGTTGTCGTCGTCTCTGACCGTCTTTTGTTTTTGAAGGCCTCTTGGTACGGTGGCGATGATCGTACCAGAGAGTCGAGCGTAACCCGCACCACGAGTCACGTCGTTGTACGACAGCAACAATAAAATTGTGCGGAACGGAACAGGGCGGAGTCATTACCTTCCCGATCCCACAAAAGTATCATTCATTTATCAAATGTTTTTTAATGCGTCATATCCTTCAATGATTTGCAACGTGCATCAATTTTCCGTTCAATAAACGGTTCAAAAGGTACATCCGGTATTTACAGACTAATGCTATTTTACTTGCAATTCTATTGAATTAATGTATAATTATTCTAACCACATATTTTGGTCGGAAAAAGAACTCAAAATATACTTTTTTTTTAATGTGAGTGTAGCGGCCATTGTATAGCCACTACGCCCTTGCCAGGGTATGAATGGGAATTGAATGTAAGGATAGTTTTAAGCTTTCTATTTTTCCATTTTCCCAGGGTCTCATGCAAGCTTGGTCGTCCTGTGAAACACTTGGCGACCAGAGCCGTGCGAGGCGCCCGTTTTCCTTTAAGGTTTCGCCTGGGCCTCGGACCACCCCGATCCAGACCCGGCGAGCCTCTTGAGTTTTATTAATCTCTTTCACTACGCTAAGTATTTTCCAGTTTCGTTTTTCCGTCTTTTTGTCCTGTCTCTTTTTCTCTCCCTTTACTATTAGGTTAAGGAAATGTATATGTATAATGAAGGGAGATTTTAGCAAAGGGGCTCAGCGCTCAGGTCCGTTTTAGACGCGTTCTATCCGAATCCTGTTAGAGACGCGTTACGGCCAGTCGGGTAAAGACGTAGTGTTCCGTCCGTTCGGCTCGGGGGTTTCCGCGTGTTTATGGTGCCAGATGCGGAAACATGACTTTGTCGAAAAAGTCTTCGAATATTCCGCATCTGGCAAAAATAATCGTAAACCGTTCAAGCACTTTAACTATTCGAAAGCGCAAGGCCCGAGTTGACCGACGAAGGGCTGTATTGTTCCGCGGGTGGCACGGTCCTCTACAACGACCATCGCCAACTCGTGGAACACTACAGCCATAAAACGGCTGCAACGCACGTGCAGCTACGCGAAATCCGGAGTTCCGTTTTTTTCCTCGGAAAGTTAACGGGGCCTTCGACTTGGGGAGAAAACCTCGGTCACCCTCGTCCAGGGTGACCTGGGGCCTTGCCTCCACCACGATCGGGTGAGGGAGGAGTTTCCTGCCCAACGGGGCAGGAAAATCGATCCTCCTCCCCCAAGTCGATGGCCAATCGATAAACGGGAAAATTAACGCGAATTGAAAGACAAACCCCCGAAATCGCGAGTCGGAGGGGGTTCGAGCCGAGGAGGAAACGGGCTCCGGACACTTCGAGCACTCGTTCTTCGATCACCGAACAGTTAACAGCAAAAAGACTTCCATCGCAACCGCGAGTCGATTAACGTACAGTTCGACTCTGATTCGACACCGACGATTTTATTTCGAGAACATTCTTACATCAGTTCAACGTCATTCAGCAGCAACATTCGTGCTGCATTAACCTTAGAATCATTGTTTCCGGGTTAATTCCTTGAAGCAACGCGACGCGACGGACCGTTTACCGCGAGCAAAGGTAGCTTCGAAATTTACGACTTCGAAGACGGGCTCCACCGTGCGGGATATCGCGACGCAATCGCGAGGTACGAAATCAACCTCGAACCGAAACACGTAGTACCATCGTAACTTTAACCTACATGTGGCTGCACCCCACACTCGCAAATAAACATTAATAATTGTGGGGTAGAGTGAGGGGTTTGTTATTTGTCTC
>NW_025106813.1:0-10000 GCF_013123115.1 Colletes gigas
GAGGCGGGGCGCCGTTATTTAACGGCCGTCCCAGCCTCCTACCGGCTGTCCGTCCCCGTGGCACCGTCCACCTCCATTGTGGACGCTGCCAGCAACCGCGGTGCATGAACCGGGGTGGGCCCCTTCTTCTTCCCCTTCCGGGAGGGGGGAGAGCACTTTTTGCTCCCCACCCTGTGATCGGCTGGCCTCCCCATGTCCGCACATAGCGGGCAGTGGGGGGCCGCCGAGCACTGGCTCGCGCGGTGGTTATTCGCCCCGCAGCGGTAACACTGACCGCTGCGGTCCACCGGCGAGGTGCACCACTGCCTCAAGTGCCCCAGCTCGAGGCAGCAGTGACACTGGAGTGGGCGCGGCGCGAGTATCTCCACTCGCGGCGAAACCCACCCCACCAATACCCTCCCGGATTCCGCCACCTTTCGCGCGGCGGAGAGGGGACACCGGGCCCACACCGACCCCAGGCCGGAAGGAGACCTGCGGATTTCTCCGACCCGCACGTCTCCCTCGGGGCAATCACCCGCCCTCGCTAGGGCACAGGACACCTCCTGCGCGGTGACCGAGTCGTCCAACCCACATATGCGCATCCTGGAGCCTCTGGGCGAGTCGGTCCGCCTTCACGCCGCTCTCTGGACCAGGGATCTCGAGCAGGAGACCCCCGGTCACGGCCCTCTTCGCCCTCACGGAGCGATGCCGAGCTCCCCCAGGGATATATTCTCCCTGGCGAGCTGCATCGCCCCTCGCGCATGGGGGGCGCCCTGGTCGCACCTCCGCGGCCTTTCCCTTGGCCGCGGGCGGCGAGGTAGCAGGTCGCGTCTGCGAGGCCTTCCTCGCCACCCTGTTCGCCTTCCGTCCTACCACCTCGCTCCACGACACCCCCCTTGGGATGGTGCCGCGGAGGACGCGCGCACCGGGGCCGCGGGTACACTACCCCCCTGGGGGGCCGCGACACGCAGCACCGGAACGGCCACGGTGGGTGGAGCCTTCCCTCCCCCCACCTTTGCCTTCCCCACCTGAACCGACTTTGGTCGGGGAGGCACCGCCTACTTGTTGCTGACCGCACCTCCGTGGAGGAGCTCCTCCCGGAAGGCGGCGAGCTTACTATCTATCATGTTCCCGATCCTCCTCAGAAGTTCGTCATCTGAGGAGGATGGGGAACTCTGACCCAGCGCAGTGCGGGTGGAAGGGCCGCGCAACACCGCCGCCGCACTCCGCTTATTTTCCACGACCGTGGATCGTGGTGGTGGAGGTGGAGGAGGAGGGAGGATAGGAGGGAGGGCTGCGCTGTTCCAGCGCGCCTCTGCCCTCATCCTCCCCCGTCGCTCCTCCTCCACCAGAAGCTGCAGCCGGGCATTTCGCCCGCTCAGCTCCTGCGCCGCCTCCCCCATATCTTGCGCAGCCTCTCGCAGGGCCTCAGCCACGCTGCTTTTCTTTCCCTTTAGAGAGCAGGCTGCGGCAACCTTCTCGACCCGCCTCAGGGACGAGGAGATCCTCTCGGATATCTCCTCGGTTACCTTGTCCCTGAGGCAACTCACAATCACGACTGGGTTCATCGCTCGGTCCACTCCGCCGACGGCCTGCCCCGTCCGCTTCCTCTTGGAGGCTATGTGGCTCCTCGTGGAGGAGAAGGACGAGACTGACTCAGTCTCGTCGTCCTCCTCCACCTTCCACGAAGCCAGGCCAGGTGCTGAGTGAGGCGCGAGCACCGTGGGGTCGCGGCGGTTGCGAGTTGGGGCTCGCAGCCGCCACTAGACGCGGCCCCGGGACGGATGGCGGCAGGACGATGTGGCCTCGTCCTGCCGCTATGAGACAGGGCGATTTCCGGGGGGACCGTTTGTCCCCCCGCGGGTGGGCGCAAAGCGCGGGCACGGGGAGGATACCGGAAGTATACTGCAAGCGATTCCCGGTATCCTCCCAAATCGTGCGGAAGGGTCACCGTGGGGTTTTTAGTGGGTAGGTCCCGCGCCCGTTATAATGGGCGCGGGGAATCCCACACACCCCTCCCGCCTCTCCCCAAAGAGGTGGGAGGGAGTCTTTCGAAGATTTTCCCCACGAAAAGGCGCGAGCACCGTCACTCCAGCCCCAGCACCGTCTTCGTCCTCCCCAACCGAAACAACCCGTCCCATCCCCGTTTTAATTTGTGAATCCATATAATTCCCACGCGTAGGTCGGAAATAAAGGTCCACCCGGGCAGAGCCGCCTTACCCGGGTAAGCCTAATACTCCGGGGGTTCGGCAGGTGCCCCGGAGGTGGTCGCTTGGGATTGGGGCCTTCTCCCCCAACCATGCATCCCATCGCCGCGCACCATAGCTTAGGATTGGAGGGCGATTTTATAGAGTCGCCATACTCTTGGCCCAGGCGGTTAAGCCAAGGCCCCCGCTTCTCCTGCCGTCACGTACCATTCACAAAACCAAAAAAAAGAAGGAATTGTGAGTGGATCGTTGTGACGACCAACAGGAGGCTTACGGTGTGATTAGCTTCAGGTACCTCGGGGTCGCTACGCCCCGTACTGCGGCCGACGATTGCCGGACACAGCCCCCTGAGGGGACCCAACTGAGGCTTCGTTAAAAAGTTATTAACAATTTAATTCAAAAATTTCAAATCGTTTTGGAAAAATTATTTTCGGTTGCGGGAGTCAATTATAATAATTTTTCGTGAAGAGACATATCCCCGAAATCTTGCGCATTTTCGAGAAAAAAATTCAGTACGAGCGGGACTTTAAACGTTAATAACTTTTTAACGAAGCTTCAGTTGGGCAATTGGTATTCTTGATTTTCGTCTTATTTTGGCCTCTACTATCGCTCATTAAAATTTTTACTATTAGTTGCCGAACACCCTGTATATTTTTTATACATTTATTTATTATGTAGACTTTTTTACATTTGAACTATTATTTATTTTACACACTTGAATAATGCTTCAGATTATGATATCTGGTGAAGCATTCTCCTTTGTGCAATGGTGTTTGGTACAATTTGCAACTATATCTAGTTTCGCTTCTTTCTCTACTGGACAAGCAGACTTTACATTTTTTTGTTGGGAGTTTCTTTTTGCCTTTGCCTATTATTGGTTCAAGGGTATGCTGTTTCATAAAAAATCTATTTTTAGTTCCTTAAGACATCGATAGAGTCGAAAAAACATGAACACGAGATATCTCGTCACCCGTACGCAATGTGTTAATATAGGAAGGAACAATATGTAATATTAGCACTTTTTTTATAAGTGGAGCAATAAAGATGATTTTGAGATATAATTAGTTTTTCTTAATGGGATCAAATATTTTGTCTGAGATAATCCAATTTAACTCTAGTCATTTTCCTCAAAAAAAGCATTGAATTATAAGGGTAAAAAACCATGAGTCGATTACTCTTGACCCAAGTTCGATGCATTTTTGCTGTCGAAGTCGAACCGTCCCAATTCATATATACATATCATAAACAAAAGAGGTCACCGACATGGAGGACCCCTTTTACTACGCACGTTCAAGGAGCTGACTCTCGAATGAATTTTGACCTAAACCTAAATATTTTGCACATCGATACGCATGTGATCTAAGCCTAAACACTTCCATCATCGGCACCAACGATAACATTCCTTCTCGTGTCAACGTTCCTGTGTTTAAACATAAACAGTAATATACACTTGTCACTATTAGTCCCAGCTCATCGCTTCTAAGAAATTCTATGGCGACCATGGCATCACTATTTGTCGTTTATATAAACAATCTCGATCTATATATAAGGAACCATCTCGGAGCTCTTCATATTCCTCCAAGTCTTCAGCAAGTCAAGTTCAAACGTTTTTTTCTGTATAGCGATTCATAGCGATTTTTATTATTTAATTTATAATTCAATTTTTTATCATTTCTAGAGTATAGTCTTCTATTGTTTTACTATTATAGTTTTATTGTTTTATTGTAATATCTCGTATTTTTGTTCTATTTTTAGTGTAATTTTTATATAAGTGTTTTATCCTAGTTTTAGTTTTAGTGTTACTTTTTTGGCATTGTTGTAGTTTTATATTATCATTTTTTAGTTTTTTCATTTCTATTTTGTTTAAATATTTTAGTAGTTTTATAGTTTTTAAGATTTGATATTTTAAATTATATTCCTTTTATTTACATTTTTCAATTTTAACGTTTTTTTAATTTATTAAATTAAATAAAAAAAAATCATTATGGAACGTACACAAGGGCAAACCATCCACAGTGAGGCCCGAAATATAGTTCGCCATGTAATAAAACGGTGTGATGAAGAAAAGTTTTCAAACCAACTGATTCACCCTATTGAGCAAGCAAACGCCCGTGTTGCTGAATACTGTGGAATATCAACGAAAACTGTGTCACGCATTCGTAAAGAAGATGCATCATGCAGCGAGGAGGAACAGTTATCGTCGCCCGGAAAGAAACGTCCGAAGACAGAGGAGAACAAATTTCATTGCTCCGCTGAAGACACAGAAGTAATAAAAAGCATTATCTCCGATTTCTATACAGTTCAGAGAATTGTGCCAACGCACAGTGGTCCCAAATTGTGAAAACGTGGCCAAAACCCCAAAAAATAATTTTTCGGTATGGAGGTTTTACCTGTTGGAATCGGCAGTTTAAGGATGTGTCTCTTTAGGTTAGGGAAAATGAAATGAGTCATATTTTTATACCTGGATGGCAATTGCGATCCAAACTTCGGTTTCGTTAGTCAGTCGTTTATCGAGAGCGTAAGCGTCAATTCGTACCACAGAGTGAAAAGTGCATAAGTTTTTTTAGAAGTCATCAATTTCAATTCTGCAAAATGGATGCTGTTCCTGGAAGTAAGTAGAACATTTCTGAGTACTAACATATTAGAAATTGTTATCCATTAATTTTTTAAACCGGTACATTCATTACCGAAAATAAAATGTAAAATTTCATGCATGCATGGCAAACAAGTAGGCAAAAGTTGCTCATCCTTCAAGATCCCACTGCCATTTTTGTTCAGGCTTGTATGTGATACTTTCACCTTGCAGAATTTGCAAGAATTAGCTGCAAGTTATTGCAAGTAACGTCGTACCACCCTATTTTATAATGGAGGGTGACTGCGTTACTAAATCACGCGGTTTTTTCTTGGAAACTGTGGCAGATACAACAAATTTTTTAAAATAAATAATGTATAATTTTGGGTGGTGTTTCGAATAAAATGGGTTTTCCGTGGTCGGAAACTTGCCAACTTATTCTGCGTTTTGAATATCGACGGAACGAGGAGGTCACAAGAGAAAAACAGACGCTAAACTCGCTGGTCGAAACAATACGGTTGAGTGCGATCAGCTGTAACGCGCGCTATCGCTCGACGCTCTCCTCTTGCCCCACTCCCCGGAGAGCCCGAGCTGCTCGATCCACCCGCGGTGCTCGCGGGGTCTGGGGGGAGAGGTGCCGAGCCCGCGGCAGCGCGCGCGCTGTCGATCAACCGGTGACATTTATTTAGAAAATGTACAGTTTGCTAAAATGGTAATAAATCTATATATCGTCAAAATGCGTAAATTAATAAGACCCGGAACCACCATGATTTAACCCGTCTACAACAGGTGGACTTATTATTAGATTTAATAAATTTTTAAATTAATGCATAAATAATTTTTCATTATTAAATATTGTATATTTTTCAATGAACCAGTTGATCTACTTCATTATTGACTATAAATCTGCATTAAACTATCTACATGAAAAATTATTTATTTCGAAAATAGTTAATAAAATTTGAGAATTCCAAACTAAAACATTTTTTCGCATTTTCCATGTAAAAGCACTAAGAATCAAATAATATGAAGGCACTGCTGTAAGCTGTAAACTGTGCCTTATACCTGCCTTACTTTATGACAGACATAAAACATTTGTGCGGTATTGCCTTTCGTTTTCTCTTTCTTTCGTTTTCATTTAGATTTTTTACTTATACAGGGTATTCGGCCACCCCTGGGAAAAATTTTAATGGGAGATTCTAGAGGCCAAAATAAGACGAAAATCAAGAGTATCAATTTCTTCACTGAGGCTTCATTAAAAAGTTATTAAAAAATTAAATTAAAAAATTTCAAATCATTCTGAAAAAATTATTTGTGGTTGCGGGGCTCAATTATAATCACTTTTGGTGAATACACATACCTCCGAAATCCGACGTGTTTTCGAGAAAAAAATTCTTTACCGAAAATATACTGTGTGGCCGGAAATGTTTCTATAACTTTTTAACGAAACCTTAATCAACAAATGTTAATAACAGAATCCAGCACAGAAAGCGACATATCTGATAATGAATATGATTCCGATGATTCTGCTTGAAACTTAGCAGTATATATGTAATTGGCGTAAGATGTTTTGGAGACACTTCTTTTAATAAATGCAATTGATTATTTATTTGTAATTTTTCCATTAATTCATAATCAGCAACCTCGATAGTAACTATGTATCAAATTTCAGGTGATTCCGACATTTCTTTCGCATATGTGTGAGCTATATCGGAGCCGCCATTTTGTTTTTTTAAATTCTGACTTTTGATGTGTAATCAGCAACCTCGATAGTAACTATGTATCAAATTTCAGGTAATTCCGACATTTCTTTCGCATATGTGTGAGCTATATCGGAGCCGCCATTTTGTTTTTTTAAATTCTGACTTTTGATTCGTAATCAGCAACCTCGATAGTAACTATGTATCAAATTTCAGGTAATTCCGACATTTCTTTCGCAAATGTGTGAGCTATATCGGAGCCGCCATTTTGTTTTTTTTAATTATGACTTTTGATTCGTAATCAGCGACCTCGATAACCCCTACCTACAAATTTTTAGCTAAATTGAAGAACTCCCACATATTATGGCCAACTTTTCGTCATTTGGGACCACTGTGCAACGAGCCAAAAATTATTGGTGGCTATTCGAGTACGAATTGGTTTCCCATGGAAATTGACCACATTATATAGGTTATTAAGAAGTATGGGATTCAAATGGAAGCGAAGCCAAAGCGTCCGAAAACTTTTAATAGAAAGACCGGACATTGTTGCGTGGCGAGGAAAATATTTACATGATATGCAACATTATAGGTTGCAGAAAAGAAACATAGTATATATAGACGAGACGTGGGTAGATAACACCTTGAGCTTTAGCAATGCTGGCAAAGCAACGAAATTATTGGTATTTCAAGAAATAACAGCTCTTCACACCGTCTAGTCATTGTGCATGCAGGAGGAGAAAATGGATTCATTAATGGGGGCGAATTAATTTATAAGCCGACTTCAACAGTAGGAGACTATCACGGGCAAATGGATGCGGAGAAATTTGAAAAGTGGATAGTGGAAAAATTATTACCTAATATTCCACAATGTTCAGTTGTTGTTATGGATAACGCTCCATACCACTCAACCCAGTTAAATAAGCCACCAACAAAATCGTCCACCAAAGCTGCTATGGTGAAGTGGTTAACCAAAAACAACATAAAATTCTCTTTTACTATGAGAAAATTTCAACTATTTGATTTAGTCGAAAAAAGTAAACCTCAGAAAAGTTTCAAAATTGATCAAATTATGAGGCTACATGGACATAACATTTTGCGCTTACCGTCCCTACAACTGCGATCTAAATCCTATTGAAATGATATGGGCTGAATTAAAAAGAAAATTGAGAGAAAGAAATATTTCAGCATACACAAAAGATGAATTAGAGACTTATACTTCAGAAGCAATTAGAGGAATTAGCGTTACTCATTGGAGCAATTGCTGTAGACATATCGAAAAATTAGAAAACGAATATTGGGAGAAAGATGGATTGTTAGAAGATATGATGGAATCAATGGGTCTGATTACAACAGACGAAGAAACTGATGCTGAATCTGAATGCATCACAAGTTCAAATAATGAATAAGGCAAAAAAACACATACTATATTTTTTTATAATTTGTATATGCAGTTTTTTTTTAAATGAAAAATTATTTTAACAGGCAAACATACCCAGAGCACATCGTCTGATCGTCTTGCGTTCCGAGGAAATTTCACTGTCACACCGTGTTTAAATATCGAATAAAATGCGAAATTTAATTTAAATCCGAAACAATTCGTTACTCGGTTTGTTTTCGGTTACGCGACCGACCAGGAAGATTCTAGGTCGACGCGTCCGCTATTCAAAATATTAGAGGACAGAAAAACACGGTTCTTGAGGTTTTCGGTAAAGTCACGCGAACGATTAATTAACGTTCAATTTTGAAACAAGCGGTTTAAACGCCCGAGTTTAGAGAAGGTACGAAAACTCTATAATAGACAGAGACGGACGAGAGACACGGCGACAGCGCCGCGTGACGGAAGACTCTCCCCACTCACGCGCTCACTTTTGGCAGCTCGTGCTCGTCCGTCACTCGCTATCAAACCACTGCCACGAGCACTTCGGTATACGAACACGCTCAGCAGTCGCATAAACGAATAATTCGAGCAATCCGACCCGAGTCGAGTTCTTCGACTACCCTCGGAGTTGCAAAGGAATTATTCGCGAGTTATCGTATCGAGCCAGTCGGTACACGACCGAGCTATGTAATCAGACTTTATTTAATTCGGAATAGACTCGAAGTAATTCGAGTGCTTCCGGGGAAACGATCCATAAACAGGTGTGGGAAGAAACCCTGAGTGGAATCAATCGTTTCCCCAGGGATAGAGGGCTAAGCTCATCCCAATTTATAGGTGCGAGGTTCTTCGCGCTTTTCTTAGTGCACGACTCCATAATCCAGGTGTGGGAAGAAACCCTGAGTGGAATCATCGTGCACTAGAGGATCGAGGTACAAACTCCTTCCTCCAATTGACTGTCAGAAACGGCTTCGAACCCACCATACAGGGGTGAATAATACCCTGGGTGGATTTGCCGTCTTCCAGTCGAAGCGGGACACATTTTTAAACCCCAGCTATCGGCGAAAGCTAGGACACGTCCCAAAATCGCCAGGGAGTACGGTCCCTGCGCGTAGGACGGAGACTCCGACAAGCAACGTGGTCTCAGGCCCAACCGTAAGTCGACCTAAGGGCGCCGTTGACAAGCCTGCACCACACAGTGCCGTACGCACTTACGAAGGCGGTGAAGGGCCGGGGACCGGCTGAAAGGTTGGAGCCTTACAACCTCCCTCCGATCACCTTCTCCTGCGACAGTCATAAATCACAGTCATAAATTGCAGTCAGAAATTGCAGTCGTGAAATTAGACGAGCAGAAATCTCGTACACGACAATAATAAGCAAGCGATTCCCGATTTAACGGGAACGCTCACACATACAGTCCACTAGCTTAGCTGCGCATCGCGGCGGCTGAGATCCCCGCTCCTGGGTGCGACAAGCACAGACCAGACGAGCGCGGAAGAAAGTAAGACACACAGCGTGACTCACGTTCACAGGTATTTAACGCCTATTCGTGTCTCTTTCTGTTACAGGTTTACCAAACAGGATTAACTGCAGCGGCGTCTGGCCGGGCAGACAATTCGTATTACATAATTTCTGTTTCCAAAACGTTTACCAATAAACGGCTTAGTCGAGTCATTCGACTAAGCGAAAATTAAATTGAAAATCTTGTATTCTTTTCCCGACGTTCCTTCCCTCACGATCCGGACCACCGTTAGGCGAGGTTTTTCAAACCTCCTCCCCCTAACACACCGCAAAAAATTGTACACATTTCAATGAGGCTTGAATGCTTCAGCGTAATAAATAATATATTATATACATAATATTGCATATATTTAAGTATGTAGAAATTTTATATTTATACAGATTTCATATTTATATTTATGTATAAATTGTGCTTTTTATATATGTATACACATACAGAGTTGTTATCACCTCTTTATTATTATCTAAATTTTTTATTGAAATGTTTTTATTATTGTATTGTTAAAAGGATTTAAATATTAAATATTAAATAACACTTCCATTGGTAATTACATAACCTATACCTTTCCTAACATATTGTTGTCTTGTATTAGATATAACTTTTATATTAGTAATATATGTTGCACTACGCCAATGGGGCTCTGTC
>NW_025106813.1:15000-24841 GCF_013123115.1 Colletes gigas
TGACCCAAGAGCGTACAGCATATGCTATACACCGTTGGAAAGGTCTCGCCAAGGCAAATCGACTGATATCATTTTTAACTTCGATATCAGATAGGATAATGTCGAAAAATGGCCTCAAAGTTTCGAGATTTTGCGGTTTTGAACAAAAGAAACCGGTAGAAGAAGCCCATCCGGCCCGAGGGACCTCGGGTAGGCACCTGAGGAAAAACCGAGGGGTGTAAGCGATACTCTAGCAGATTGGGACGGCAAATGTGCCCCACCACCTTCATTTCAGTGCCGTATTGGGCCTGCGTTTGCCGCATGGGCCTCGTTCCAATTGCCCAGGGCGAAATCGCCAATGGATCAGTTGTTTCTCATGAACATAATATATTCATGGTAGACAATTCGCAGGTATAAGTTGGGAATGTGCAGGTTAGTATTCAGACTAATGCGTCACTTACAATAGTGAATGGAGTGACATTTTATTGATTGAACGAAATTTAATGATGTGAATACTGAATACTAACCTGCACATTACCAACTCATACCTGCGAATCGTCTATCATGAATATATTGTTGCGCCGGGACGAGGTGTTTCGCGCACAACTCATATTAACACGGAACAGATCAACGTAGAACTGAGAACGTAAACCAACTAACAACAACAAGCTTTATTCAAACAGTGCACAATTCTAATACGTCCGCTCTCTATGAGATCTCACGTAGTTCTGATCTTTCGAATCGTTGCCGGTTCCTCTGGCAACCGGAAGGAACGGGCTCTCGCTTCCGCTCGTTCGGAGGAGCAGGTTTCACATCGTTGCGGAACAGTCTTCACGTTGCCGCAACGATGCATCTTCAGTCCGTCGCAACACTGCTCCCCCTCTTCAAAACGCGGACGTCCCGACCGCGGCAGATTCAGCTCGGACAGGCAACTTCAGTGTGTGCCTCCAACCTCCAAATCTGCCTCGAGTTTAAAACACCTCTGTCTGTAAAGTAAATAAACGAATAGATCGAACGTTTACCTGAGTGGCCTTTACCAGACAGTTAGCGCCTTGACATTCGTCCTCCGTCTCAAGGAAAACCACTCAAAAACCTTGAGCAAGACGCCGGTGCAACTTCCAAAATTCCTCTGCGAGAATGAAGAGACCCCGACTGCTCCTCGCCCTTCCCCTTGAATACTTGCGACTTGCGCGCTTCTTTCTTGACGTCTTCTCGGATGTGAGTTCCCCCAACTAAACGGAACAGCCCCCCTAGAGATGTTCCCCAATCATCAAGGAGAATTTCCTCGATGAAATGGTTGTCCGGAACATACTACGACTTTGCAGTCCGGCCACCAGAACCCCATCCGGATGGAGCCCCGGCTGTGGGGTAACCCTCCCGGTGAGGATTACGCTTCCACGACCGTTTGCGACACGCAAAGAAGAGAGGCTGTCCGCCGCCAGCAAGTAACCCCCACCCTAGCCTTCTGCGACGAAACGTCCTCTTCTTGGGCGAAGATGTCGGCCATCCTCCTCGATCCTCATCTCCCTGTATCCTTACAGGAAACCTCCCGTGAATCGTACCGAGCGAGTCGATTCACATGTACGACCCTCGGTTTGGACTTCGGTGAACGAGCTATTCGATAAATCAACTCATTAAGCCGATTTTTCACCTCGTAGGGTCCCTCCCAGTCGTACTGGAGCTTCGGGCATCTTCCCTTCGTTCTTCGAGGATTGTACAACCACACCTTCTCTCCAGGAACAAAGGAAATTGATCTCGAGAACGAATCATACCACGACTTCGTTCTCTCCGAACAAATTCGCATCCGCTGTCGAACGAATTTATGAACTTCTTCTATTCTTTTTCTGGTTTTCTCGATGTAACCATCTTCTTCTTTCCCCTTAGAAGAAACAGCTCCCCTTAGAAGATCCAGAGGAAGGCGCAGCTCCCGTCCCGTGAGGACCATCGACGGCGTATTCTGTGTCACTTCATGTTGCGAAGAACGATAAGCCAGCAAGAACGTTGGAATCCATTCGTCCCAGTCCTTTTGGTGTTCTGCAACAAACTGAGACAGATATCGCAACAAGGTTCTTATCATCCGCTCTACGAGCCCGTCCGACTGAGGGTGTAATGGAGTTGTCCTCGTCTTCTTGATTCCAAGTATCTTCATTAGCTCCTTGAAGATGCTTGACTCAAAACTCCGACCCTGATCGGAGTGCAGCTCGAGCGGAACTCCGTGTCGGCTTATCACTTCCTTCAGCAACGCTGTGGAAATTGTTGTCGCTCGCTGGTTAGGAAGTGGAATCACCTCTGGCCACTTCGAAAAATAATCCATCACAACCAGCGCAAATCTGTTCCCAGCGGAAGACCTCGGCAGGGGACCAACAACGTCGAGCGCTATCCTCTCAAAAGGTGCTCCTACGTTATAAACCTTCATGGTTCCTCTTCCCTTCTCCGCAGGTCCTTTCCTCGCGGAACAGCTATGGCACCGGCGACACCAATCCTCCACATCCCTTCGGTGGTTCGGCCAAAAGAAGCGTTGTCGAATTTTCGCCAAAGTTTTCCTCACCCCGAAGTGACCTCCAGAAGGCGTATCATGGCATTCCTGGAGGGCTTCGGTAATCTTACTCTTCGGTACCACCAATAGCCGACTGGCCTCCTCTCCGCCAGCAGATTCCCACCTCCGGAACAATAAACCATGATGTACCTCCAATGAATCCCAGGTCTTCCAGAAGTACTTCGCTTCAGGGGAAAGTGCTGAAATCTCTTGCCAAGTGGGTTTATTCTCTTCAATCTTCGACTGCCGAATAAATTGCAGATCCTCATCCTCTTCCTGGGCCTTAATCCAATCTTCCGTCTTCGCAGATATACAGATGGTTCTGAAGACAAGATGCTCCTCTTCGCGACCTTGCTCCAGACGAAAACAGCGCTTGCAATCCAAAACTTCACATGGTCTTCTAGAAAGGCTGTCTGCATTCCCGTGGTTCTTTCCCTCACGGTGTTTAATCTCGAAGTCGTACTGTTGAAGACGCTCTATCCATCTTGCAGTCTGTCCCTCAGGATTCTTAAAAGAGAGGAGCCACCTCAAAGAAGCATGATCCGTCCTCACCAAGAACTTCCGGCCATAGAGGTATGGTGGAAATGCTCTATGGATTTCACGATAGCTAACAGCTCCCTCCTTGTCACGCAATAATTTCTTTCCGCCTTTCCCAGCACCTTCGAGAAATACGCAATCACCTTCTCCTGGCCATCCTGAAACTGAGAAAGGACTGCTCCAATTGCATTGTTTGAAGCGTCAGTGTCCAGGATGAAATCCGCGTTAGGTAAGGGGTAAGCCAAAACAGGGGACTTCGCAAGATGCGTCTTCAAGTCTTCGAAAACCCCCTGGCATTCTTCTGTCCATTGAAAAGGAACTTTACTCTCCGTCAAGCGATACAAGGGCTTTGCAATTGCTGAAAAGTTTCGAACGAATTTCCTGTAGTAAGTGCAAAGTCCCAGGAAACTTCGCAGCTCCGTCTGATTCTTGGGAACCGGCCAGTCTCGTACCGCCGCTATCTTTTCGGGGTCCGTCCTGACGCCCCGCTCAGAGACCAAGTGACCGAGGTATTTAACCTCTCGGCAAAAGAAATTACATTTCTTCGGGCTCATGACCAATCTCGCCTTGCGCAGGCGGGTGAAAACTCTTCTCAAATTTCCAATCTCCTCTTCAAAACTCCTTCCAAAAATTATCACATCGTCCAGGTATACCAGACAGATTTTCCAATTCAAATCCGCCAAAACTGTATCCATAAGACGTTCGAAGGTAGCAGGAGCATTGCATAGTCCAAACGGCATTACCTTGAATTGCCAAAGTCCGGCACCAACACAAAATGCAGTCTTCTCCTTATCCTCTTCATGTACTGCAATTTGCCAGTAACCGCTTTGCAAATCTATTGTCGAAAACCATGTTGCACCAGCCAGGGCATCCAACGTGTCCTCAATCCTGGGAAGCGGATAGGAGTCTTTCCTTGATACGTCGTTAAGACGACGATAGTCCACACAGAATCGGGTACTTCCATCCTTCTTCTTCACAAGTACAATCGGCGAAGACCACGGACTTCTCGATTTCTCAATGACTCCCTGCCTTTCCATTTTTGCCAGTAGTTCTTCGACTTCTCCACGGCGATGCAGGGGCAGACGACGTGGTGGTTGTTTGATCGGGCGATTATCCCCGGTGTCAATTCTGTGCTGGACGACATCACAACTTCCCACCTGATCGGGATCCCTGGCGAAAACGTCTTGAAACTCACTCAACAATCCCCGGAATGCAGTCTTCTGCCGTTCGGAAAGATCAAGCGAGCAACGTCCGTACAGATCTTGAAGAAATCCCGGAGTAGAAGCTTCACTCTTCGCTTCCGCAAGCGGCAGAACTCGGTCTTCAAGATGATTCCTCTTCAAATCCATATCTTGATGTCCTCTGATCCGTAGTTTTTGCAAAATGAAATCCAATTGGCAGGAATGTTTACGGAGGAAGTTCGTTCCCAATATGCACTCCTCAACCATGTCGATTAAAAGGAAATCCTCCTCAGTTTCAAGGCTCCCAATAGATATAGGAAAACGTCGCTTTCCGAGAATTGGTAACTTCTCACCGGAAACTGAGCAAATGTTAACGTTTTCCTGTACCCCCGCCGCGCAAGTTTTGTCATTCTTATGAAACTTCATCAAGTTCACGCATGAGCCCGTGTCGATGACGAAATGGCACCTCCTTCCCTCGACGATTCCCTCGACGCTAACAGAATCTTCAGACAAATTTGCCTTCCTCACTACGGGGGTAAAAGAAAACGAAGCCGGAGTCTCCCCCTCTACGCCGACTTCTTCAGGTTTCCCTTCTTCACGCTCCTCTTGGGGCAGTCTCGCTGCATATGTCCTGACTCCTTGCAGCACCAACACTCCACAGACCTCCTGCTACCTCCCTCCTTCTCCACTGGTCTTCCTTCTCCGAATCTTCTTTTACGGGACTCCCCCTCCGAAAAAGGAAAAGGCTTGAGATACCGTTCGGGTCTAATGAACGGCGTCGACACCGCCTCGACGGCTTCGATCTCTAGAGCTCTCACAACTGCGGCTCGTAATGAGACGAAACCGCCGAGTCGCAACGTCCGCTTCATCTCCTCGTTGGCTAGCGCGGCAATGAACTGAGAGGCCGCGAGCTTGTCCCTAACTTCGACTGGGCAATCCCCAAACGCGGCCTGCGCTAACCTCTCAATTTCCGCCGCCAAATCGGAGATGGACTCCCCTCTCCGTTGTTTATAATTTTGAAACATGACATAGTTTAAATTAGCCAAATTTCTCATTCCAAAACGGAATTCCAAGGCCGAAATCAACGCGTCATAACTAAACCGTTTCTCAACGGGGAGAGTCGTCAAAATGCTTCGAGCCGGCCCCTCCAGCGATGAGACCAAGGCCAAAGCCTTCCTTGGTCCATCCCAACGATTTGCCTCAGCGACCGTTTCAAATTGAATTTTATACTCCTCCCAACAAGATTTCCCATCATACATGGAGGGCTTCAGAGTGTAGCCCAAATCGGAAACACTCTGATTCCCCCTCTCCACACTCTGAGGAGCTGGCTGCGAAACCGAAAGGCCCGCGAGCCCGATAGAAGATACAGGCTCGCGCTCCCTTTCGCGGACCGGAGCTCCCGAAAGCCGATCGAGAATACGCGCGACATTCGAGGACAGGACCTGATACTGGCCCTCCACGGCTCCAATCCTCTCCTCGACCGCGGCATCCCTGACCGAAGCAGCAGCCCTCTCCGTCATACGCCGCTCCTCAGCTCGCTCGCGTTCCTCCACGAACATCCGCTGCTGCTCCTGGAACTGGGTGGCGATATTCCGCTGCAACCCCTCCAGAAGCGACTCCAGCGACGACTGAGCCTCCGCCCCGGCAGCAGAACGAGTCTCCATCCCACTTCTGACACCACTGTTGCGCCGGGACGAGGTGTTTCGCGCACAACTCATATTAACACGGAACAGATCAACGTAGAACTGAGAACGTAAACCAACTAACAACAACAAGCTTTATTCAAACAGTGCACAATTCTAATACGTCCGCTCTCTATGAGATCTCACGTAGTTCTGATCTTTCGAATCGTTGCCGGTTCCTCTGGCAACCGGAAGGAACGGGCTCTCGCTTCCGCTCGTTCGGAGGAGCAGGTTTCACATCGTTGCGGAACAGTCTTCACGTTGCCGCAACGATGCATCTTCAGTCCGTCGCAACAATATTATGTTCATGAAAAACAACTGATCCATTGGCGATTTCGCCCTGGGCATTTGGAACGGGGCCCATGCGACAAACGCAGGCCCAACACGGCACTGAAATTCACCTTCAGGTGGTGGGGCACATTTGCCGTCCCAATCTGCTAGAGTATCGCTTACACCCCTCGGTTTTTCCTCAGGTGCCTACCCGAGGTCCCTCGGGCCGGATGGGCTTTTACTACCAGTTTCTTTTGTTCAAAACCGCAAAATCTCGAACTTTGAGGCCATTTTTCGACATTATCCTATCTGATATCGAAGTTAAAAATGATATCAGTCGATTTGCCTTGGCGAGACCTTTCCAACGGTGTATAGCATATGCTGTACGCTCTTGGGTCAGTAAACCCCTCTATGACTTAACATTGTCCTTTATAAGTGTACCGATTCACTTTCCCCCATATTCCCACTCCCTCGTAATTCGGACACATCGTTAAAGGGTGAGAGCGACAATAACTCGCACCTATTTGAACAGAAGGAAAATTGCAAAAGCAATACGCCGCTGGACTTAGATTTTTTTTCAAAAGCAATACGCCGCTGGACTTGGAAAAAACATTTGAAACGGAAGCAACACGCCGCTGGACTCGGTTTACTAGATCAAAAGCACAACGCCGCCGGTTTAGGTCTGGGTAAGGGGCGCACCGGACCGATCGCTCGCAAAATCCGTCACGACGATGACGAGTGCCGGACCGATCGCTCGCAAATTCCGTCGTGACGAGTGCCGGACCGATCGGTCGCAAATCCCGTCATACCATGTGCCGGACCGATCGCTCGCAAATTAAGTAACGACCCCATTCAGTCCTACCCAGACCAATCCAGACCTAACTCAGACCTTTTTTTTTAAGGCGGAGGGGAAATCTTGCATAAGACACCCCGGGCCTGACCCGGGGTAGTGTCGGATTCTTACCGACTAAAACCCCTCCGCCGCACTGACCCCGGTGCGGAATTGTTTACCACATTACTTCGCTCCCGGGGCAGTGGCCGCCCGATGTTACGCGGCGGCAGCGAAAACCCCCCTCCCCGGAGGGGCCACCCCACTGGGTGACCTCTACGGGGTTTCCTCCTAATGCGGCTAATCCGCCAATATACCCCTTCCGTCCCGAGGGACATCGTCAGCTGAAGGGGGGGCACCACCCCCCCCCCATACCACCACCATCCCAAAAGTTGCGGGTGCATGCGTTCCCGCAACTGTAAAATCCCCGAAGGGCCCGCTGAAATAGGGGTAGCACCCCTCGGCTCGCAAGCCGCATCTCGGCCAAAGGCCACGTCATCAATAAATAGGACAGACACACACATATTGCTAGGGGGTACATTGTTCCGTACCCCCACGTCATCGCCTCGGTTGTCCGTACCTCCTCGGTACGGGAAATCCGCTCATAGGTCCCGAGGGACCCCCCTCTTAGTAACTATGGGTACATAATTTACCCCTCCTACTTAGCCACCAAAGGTGGCAGGGCTATCATTCGCCAGCGAAACTTAACTGTATAAGAACCCACATAAAATAGAGATAAAAATATAAAAATATATAGTGGGATAAAAACCAAAATAAAATATATGTAATTTAAATGAAATAAAATTTATCTGAATAAAATATAAAAATATATAATGCCAGTAGCAAATAAAATAATAGTATAAAAAAGTAAAAATAATAGTAACAATAAAAGTAAAAGTTAAAGTGTAACTATTTTAGAGTAAGAAACTATGGCATAATAATAATGGCCTGGATTGGCCACTGTATATGTGAGTGTAGATATAATTATAGTTATAATACCACCTGTGTGTGTATATATAGGTTATCAATATACTTGTAATTTATGCGGAAAGTGAAAAAATAAAATGTAAATACAGATGCTAGTACACCCTGTGCGTATGTATGCGTATTTTGTGTGTATTTGTATGTAAAACTTCTCGGAGCAGCACATCTATTAATAGATGTCGCATAAATGGGGTATAGTATATTCTAAGCAATTTAGATAAGCTGAGATATCGAAATAATATAATAAAATACTAAATTTATATATCAAATCAAATAAAATAAAGTAAAATAAAAGTAAAAACTGTAATGACGTAAACTATAATAATAATAGTAATGTAACATTAAACAAAATAAAATAAAATCCTAGATGTAGTAAAAGACAGACCGATATATGAGACTATGTGCTATAAGAAAAGTCCGAAAGTAACTATGCGTGAATAGCACATAAAATTTGTATGAAGCTAAATGTTTCCAAGAGATACTATTCTGAGTACAATGTACTACCACGTATAAATATAAATATATATATATATAATGTTGGTGATGAAAGTAGCTCTGTATGTAATAACCGGGAAAAGTGAAGTACTAATTATCTATGAACATAGGTGACAAACTGTATATTGTATAATATATATATAGTATAATATATGTGTGATATATGTAATATAAATAAAGAGAGAAAACTTGTTTATTAGTAAAATAAATGAAAATGGCCAATGGGATAACATGTAATGTATGAAATGGGAATTTAAATGAAGTAAAGATGTGTGAAAAGGAGAAACTATAATCTTTAAAGTACTAATAGTAATAATCGAACTGAGAACCAAAACGGCGTGGAGATCCGTTAAAGGATAGAAAACAATAATAAAATCAGTGCCTGAAGTACCATCCAGGAATGTGTATTGTAATATAATTATGTTAAATGTTAGATGTTATAATAAAATTTGCAGGAGCCACCCATGAATAGATAAGTAGTAGAAGAGTGTGTTTAGGATGTAATGTAATAATAGATAAGAAAGAAAGTTTATGAAAGAATGCACATAGTTGCTGAATGTCAATAAATGAAAAACTTGAAAACTAGATAACTGAGAGGGAGAAGTTTTATCACCTAATAAAACAGTAGAAAATGAGAAAATGAAATAGACAAAAAATTAAAAATAAAAATAAAATTAAAATTAAAATTAAAATTAAAATGTAGGTAGAAAGTACGAATAAAGATAAAGTATGAAAAATAAGGAGAAGGATGTAAAGTGAAATGTAAAGACTATATAAAATATAATATAAAATGTATGTAAGTCTGTTTAAATATCGATTAAAATGCGAAATTTAATTTAAATCCGAAACAATTCGTTACCCGGTTTGTTTTCGGTTACGCGACCGACCAGGAAGATTCTAGGTCGACGCGTCCGCTATTCGAAACATTAGAGGACAGAAAAACACGGTTCTCGAGGTTTTCTGTAAAGTCACGCGAACGATAAAGTAACGCTCGAGTTCGAACAAGCCAAGTTCAACGCCCAGGCATAGAGAAGGTACGACAATTATAAATTAAACAAAGACGGACGAGAGACGCCACGGCAGCGCCACGCGACGAAGGATTCCCCCTCTCACGCGCACACTTTTGGCAACTCGTGCTCGTCCGTCACTTGCTATCGAGCCACTGAACGGAGCATATCGATAAGCGAGCACGCTATCGAGAAGTTTTAAAAAATCTCCGAATCGGTCGAGTTATTCGACCCTTCGTTGAGAAGCTTCTCCAAAAATTAGCCTGCTTTGTCGCGAGTTTCTAGATCAACGATCTAGCTCAGTGCGACACAACATAATAATAAAATTAAAGCATCGAGTT
>NW_025106814.1:0-24798 GCF_013123115.1 Colletes gigas
CTTGTACGAAGACATAAGTTCTCTTGAAAATGAACTCAAAATACTTTCGGAAATGATGTCACGTTTCAGTAAAAAATCAACCGAAGAAGAATCGAAGAACAATGAAGATAAAAGCACTTCGAAAGATATATCGGAAATTCTTTTGAAATCTGACGATAACAATGAAATTCATAAAATAACAACTGTAAAACAGAATAAAATGGAAGATATAGAATTAGAACAAAAGGAGACTGATCCTGATATTTCACAGTACTTGACCAGTGGTTCAACATTAAAATCAGTTAGTCATTTTAATGACAGCAAAAGTATAGTAGGAGAAGTTGACTAATGTCATGTCTGTATATAACTCCACAAGACGATACGTCTCTTCAATCAAATCAAGAAATGATTATGAAAGCAAGGAGTTCAAGAGATTTTAAATTGAGATTGAAAATCGATAATGTTAGAGCATATTAAGCCCTGAGAATCAGTCAATCGTTCAATATCTTATTGAGAACAACAAAACAAGTACACACGCAAGAAAATTGTGAACAAATGTAAATGCATTTTCTACGAGATTGTAGGAAATCTTTATCTGAAATTATTCGGCAAACGACACAGGCTAAGAAGCTCATATAGCAGGAATGCATCCGCGCGTTAACATTACTCTCAGAGACATCATTATTGAAGAAAGTTGAGTGGCTCGCATAACTTAGAATGTCATCAATTTTAGAATCACATAAAAAACTCTTCAACTTCAGAAAAGAGCAATTTACTGGAAGGGAGTAAGTCATTAAATTTATAGAGATATCGATCATAGCTTCAATATAAATAATGCCATTAGTGTGCAAAGTCACGCAAGCATAAGAGTGACGATAATTTCTCAAAAACTTCACAGCCCATGTCACAATCAGACGACAGTCGTAGAACCTCACAACGTTGAATTACGAGGAGTATCAAGCGAACAAATTTGACCACAATCTTCGAGTTCGACTGAAAAACTGATGAATTAAAGAAGTAATAGATTATATGAAAGATAGATGTCACCTAAATAGAATTAGCAATCACATCAGAAGGAAGTACTTCTTTATGCACGATGACGATACAGTATGTAAAGAAACTTCTTAAAATCTGTCCAAACTCTAAGCAGGATACATCGGATTAGATCACCACTGCCAATTGTATGGGAAGAAAGTAATAAGATGAAGTCAGTTGAGAGAAATTTTCTGTGGATAAACTGCGTTTGATAAAGATGATTGGACTATATCTAATTCGTTTAGCATTCAGCAGGATGTTACCAATTCTGAATTAGAAACATCACAAAATCAGAATTTGAAATTATCTAATGACGATTCAAACAAATTTTTAGGTACAGAGAATATATCTCAGTCAATTGATAACCCTAAAAATCAAGATCTTGAAGAGAATTTAAGTAGTGATATAGACAATGTGTCTTTGTTTCTTCCAAAATGTGAATCTACAAATATTGATATATATGGTATTAAATTTGACGAAACAGTACCAGATTATAATATTGAAATGACCAATGATAAAATTAATTATATATTGAGTATAATGACTGCAGACAACAACAAAGAGCAAAATCAAGAAGAAACTGTGCACACTATAGAAACTGATGATTTTCAAAAGACCATTATGATTCTGTAACTAAAATATTGGATAAAGTTGAAAAAAGTATTGATAATAACTCAATAAAGAAAAAATAGAAAGTCATTCGGAAATTAGAGAAAATAAAAATGAAATTAAGACAATAGTAAATAAGGAGTGTAAATCAATTTTAGATAGTTTTTACTTAAAAGACAATGTAAAGACAAAGAGTGAAACAGAACTTGATGGAAATCGAGAACCATTTCTTTGGATACTAATAATGATAGGAATATTAATGAAGACATTATGACTACTAAAGTTCATACTGAACCTGTTGTAAATGTTAGCTTACATGTTGAAATTGAAAATGACGATGACACGATACATCAGATTGAAACTAAATCACAGGAAGTTGTAATAACAGAATTGGAACCTGGAAGTATAGAAGATGACATTTTGTCTGAAGTTGAAATTGACGCTAAAGTAGAATTTGCAGAAGAGGAACCTGAAGAAACGATTACATTCGAAGACAGTACGGAAACAGACGTACAAATTGTACAAGAAGAACTATTATTAGGACCCATAGTAGAACAAGATAGCTCAGATGGTGAACAACTTGATAATTTATAGAAGTAGCTGAAAGTGGATGGATACTATAGAGAAACAGATTTCCATCACTGAATCAGAATTAATCGTACATGATAAGACAGATACTCAAACTATTGGTATTTCAAACAGTAAAATTAGACTCAGAAGAGTGCAAACACTTGTGAATCTGAAGATAATCTCGAAACAGTAGGAAATTCTGAAGTAATTATATTTAGTGCACCTACCGATGTGATAAATAAAACATTTAACATTTTGAAAGATCCAGATTATGAAGATATCTCGGAAGAAAGTCTTGAAGTGTCTGAAATTTTTGATAAAAGTGAAGTTCAAAGACTATTTCTGTACAAAGACATCATCTATACCAGAAAGATATGAAGCAGTACAAAAATCAGAGGAGGTATTGAGAATACTGGATGAAATTACACAGAAATCTTCAACAAGTTCTGATCATGACAGAGAGCAATTTCAAAGTAATAAACAAATTTCTGAGTACAGTGAACAACCATCAGAAGAGATTTCGAACAAGATGATATTATACTTTCAAGAGTTGATGGTAAGTCTATGGAAAATATTCACAAGAAAAATGAGCAATCATTGGAAAATAATTTAGAAAGTCAAACGTCTAAGACAATAGCAACAGAAGAGGAAATCGATCTATGGAATTAATTGTTTGCTTAAATGATACAGAAGACAAAGAAAAGTTGGAGCAAGAGATATTGTCTGAGTCGAGCGAAGACAGGGATACGCCGAAAAGTGTGTCGGAAATTGAGATGGATTCGCCCAGAGATTCTAATGATTCAAAATTAGACATTGATGCGTTAAATGATGACATATTGAATAACACTAACGCGGAAAGTCAAAATATTGATTCAAAGAATACATATCATGCTACGCCTATTGTTGCTACATCTGAGAAAGATATAGAAGTCATGATAGACAAATTAAAAGGTACATTTTTTATTCCTGTACAATATCAACTTTTACTTAACTATAAAATTAAGGGTAAACAATACGCAGTTTTGATACAGTTAAATTTGAATTTTATTAAGATACATTTTTAAATATCTATTTCATTTTATGAATATTCTTTTAATTTTTTAAACTCTTTGTGTTTAATGTGTACACATAAATTTAGAAACAATTAGGTCATTCAATTTTAAATAATGCTGTTGAATAGATATTTAAAAGCATAAATCTTATTAAATGCAACTGATTAAATTTCACTTAATTTTATTCTACATTAGTTATGTAGTGTTGAGTATTGATGACTACACTATATGTACATATATATTACATACATTACAGAGACACGTTCTGATTTTTATAATGGCTGTATATTCTTGTGCAAAGCATTGCCTCGTATAGCCATGTATTGTTTATTTTCAGAATAGCAAAGTCGAGATAATAATTACTTAAAGGTAATACAACACGAAACTTTGAATGAAATGAACATTGACTTTTATATGTGGTAAAAATCAATGTCGCATGAGTGCTTGATTTTTAATTAGTAATTTCTGTATGCATAAGGAAAGCCTGTAAATATTGTGCAACACAACACAAACGTAAAATATTTTATCTTTTGTTTACTTTAAATATTTTTGGAAAGGAATTATCATCATCTACAAATTTTACTTGGAATGTCCAACTTCATCACAGCTTTATAATATTTTATTAATGCATTGAAAAAATTTTGTTATCTATATTTGGACTTTTTATTTTAATTCTCGAAGCACCTAATCAAAGTAATATGCGAATTTATAGTGTAATGTAAAGATTCGTGTTGCTTTTCCTGGACTAATTATTTGTAAAGTCTCTTCTGCAGATCCATATTATTTCACATTTTTCTTTACACAGCATCGTTGGAACAACCTGGTTTGGAAGTCGCAGAATTGGAAGCGAAACTGCTTCGTATTGAACAACTTCAAATCGAACTAGAGGTAATAATGAATTTTTAATTATTTCTTCTAATGTAAAAGTTGCTTTATAATATGCACATTATTCCTTAATAGATTAAAAAATTGGAAGCAGAAGAAGTATCTTATTATGTTAGAGAAATACCTAATAAACCCCCACCCCCCTACACACCACCCGGCGGTGGTGGACGAATTTCAGTGTCACTTGGGTCACCATCACCTCCACCAGCTGTGATTCCCTCAAACATAGAAGAATTAACAGCATTCACGGAGAAAGCCACGACACTCATATTCAGAGCTAGGGAGGCTGGAGAAGATATCATGAATTTAGAAGCTCCTCCTGAGATCTGCGAGTTAACCAAAGAGAACGATGAGAGTGTAAAGAAGGATAGAAGAATTTACAATACATTCCTCTTCGATCTGTGTAAAGAAACGATCGCTGAGGTTTATCAAGCCGAGTATGAAAAACCAGGACCAAGTTGGACGAAACCAAATGTAAAAACAAAACCTACGATGAAACTCCCGAAAACTGTAGAAGAACTTAACGAATATGTTAACAAGGAGGTAGCTACGTTGTTCGGTTTCAAAACGAAACTACAACGGGAAAATATGGTAATGCGTTGGAGTAGAAAACGAAGAGACAGAGTTGACGAATTACTGGCTAGGGAGGCTCAAGCTGAAGAGGACGAATGGACCAAATTTCATCACGATGAACTTGCTGTAAAAAATGGTCTTACTGTAGCTATATTGGATACCCTACTAATGGAAACTGTGAATGTAGTTAAAGTGGCATATGCGAAGAAAAGAAAAGTAATGGTTTAGTTTTATTACAAAGCTATCGTGATTGAGTTACCGTTACATGAATTTCGTCAAAACACAATTATTTGTCATGAAAAACGATAGGTATTAGGACCTTGATAATTGTAGAGAAGGGGGTTTAAACATTCCTAGAAGTATTGAAATTCGTACCTATACTTTTATTTCTTTTGGATCTGTTTTTGTCTCAAACGAAAGACAGTACTTGTTGCTAAGTGGTCACACCTTTTGTTTACTAATACAATATAGCAACGAAGTTCGCATAGAAGTATCAAGGTTCTACTATATATTATTTCGAAATTTTGTAAATTGGCCTCAATTGCCATATTTTTAATGAATTACCAAGTAATTCATTTTTATCTATTTGTGCCCTGTATATGACCCCTGTATATAGGCTGGTTCCTATTTATTCTTTTGACAATTGTTTGCTTTTAAAGGATGAAGGTATGAATGATAATTTCACTGTAATAAAATTCAAGAGGTGTACGAGGTCCATTTTGCAAATTATAGAATCGTAGAAAATAGTTGTATTTAGTAGTCACGAATTGTGTAGAGAATTTAATAATCAAATACCCTAAATTCGTTTCGAATTTTTGTTAAAACTAAGATTATTGTTAGAATATATGGTATAATTACATTACAATTTATAGTTATATATATTGAGATGTAGTAACATACTTAATATAAGAATCCCATTGATATTTACTTGTAGAAGAAATGTAATTATCGATTCGATTATTCCGAGCGTTTTGTTCGAGTAGTTTATTAAGTATTATTATTTACACAGCGTATTGCTCAGATATTTGGTTAAACTTTATCAGCATATTCTGTTCATTGTGCCAATGAAAAAATGTCATACAAATAGTATATAATAGTGCTTTCAATAATTTTCTTCAAATTAAAGTTACATATATTATTGTTGCCTTTTAAAGATGCACTTTAAAGATTACTGACATTTTCTATTAAAAGATTTTAAAACAGTACTATCACTTTTACGGTTATTTAGTATCTGTGATTGTTTACATTTCGCTGTATTATCCGAATAATGACAAATAATGAAATTTATTAATGTCACATTATTATTATTGTTGTTGTATGCACATCTTCACCAGTGCAATTAATAACAATACTGATCAAACTTAACTAAATATTTTAGGAATACATTGTATAGCATTTAATACGTCCCTTGTGTGATTCTTTTTATGTTCTATTAGATGCGTATAGATTTTAAGTTTATTTTGATAGTAATACTTTTACTGTACATGGTATTAACACCTAAAGCTTAAATAACATTTTAATCGGGAACTACGAGACGTCACTGGAGAAAAGTATTTCATGCATCCGAACAAAGTGCTCCTTCGGTTATTGCGTGTAATAATACTATTTGCGTTGTAGAAGTCGGCTGTGGAACGTGGAGGGATATGTTCTTATCATAATCGGGACAAAGGATTTTAATCGCTTAAAGTTACTTCCCCAATAAGCACGAACTTTATTTCTGCCGTCACGTTCCTGCTTCAACTGTGTGAATATGTATACATCATAGATATCCGGTATCCTTGGACAGCTTCTCTTCTATTCCTTTGAGGTTGGAATGAAATAAAATAAAATGTTAAGATAATTGATCGATGGAACGAGAGGTGGCTTCGAGCAGCCTAAATCCTTTGCCCCGACTATAGGCCGAGTTAAACTTTGTGGAGTTATGCTCAACTATTTCTAATAAAATTAACAAAATTTTGACTAAAAGACTGATACTGTAGGGCCATTTCGATTTAAATTGCAAACATTTTAAAGAGAAACGTAAATTCGTGGTAACCTGTAGTAAAAGTCGGTTACGAATTGGTGTTGAAAAAGCCTCTCAATGTTGATTGTTCGCAACGGAGAGATAGCTTCATGTTTTACATGTTTTAGTACTTCTATTATACAAGGTGTTCGGCCATCCCTGCGGAAAATTTTAATGGGAGATTCTAGGAGCCAAAATAAGACGAAAATCAAGAATACCAATTTGTTGATGGAGGCTTCGTTAAAAAGTTATTAACATTTAAAGTTCTGAGTGAGAACCACTATCGCGCACACGCAGCTGTTCACAGATTGCCGTCTCAAAGGCGGAACTTTAAACGTTAATAACTTTTGAACGAAGCCTTAATCAACAAATTGGAATTCTTGATTTTCGTTTTATTTTGGCCTCTAGAATCTACCATTAAAATTTTTCCCAGAGGTGGCCGAACACCCTGTATAAGAAATGATATACGCATGTATAAGCATTACATTCGAGTCATCAATTGATAAGCGTTAAAACTGTTTCGATCAGCGGATATTTCGATTTGGTTCCGTTGAACGTCAACTTTTAAGTTTGCGGTTGTGATATCAATCTAAAGCCCATGAAATGGTAGGAGTGATGTTGATTATTGTATGAATGTACAGGAACGAGCGAATGATACTTTAGTTTTAAATTTATTTGATTGAGCTTTCACACGACTTTTCCAACCGCTGTGAATGCTCGTCTTTTTAACGTGTGACCTCCAAACTTTTGTGTGATTAAGAAATGTACATACATACGATGTCGCTCAAACTTTAGTGTGCACATGCTTTCTCGTTGCAGAAAGTTTAGCTGATCTATAGTTATCGACCTTAATGATTTAAGTCTTTCGTCCGTTACGAAAAAAGTGCGATTTTGATTTCCATTGTTGTTTGATCCTTTTGTTTGCGATCAGCGCGAAAGGCGGACTGATTGCATTTGTAGTTGTTATAGATAGATATTGTTCACGTACGTAGAATTGAATATGTACTTAACTAAACTATATTTTATAATAAATTTTTTGAAAAACTTATAAAGATTTACTTTAGAAAAGATAATTGAATAATATGGAATCTCTAATTTATAACGTGTCTTATAATATACAGTGAGTCACAGCTATTATAAAATCGTACACCACATACGAAAATATGTTTCATTCGAAAAAAGAAGTTTAGGAATGATTTGGAAAAAAATTAGGCAGAGTGAGCTCACTACTTGCTAGCTAGCTGGCCCACTTTTTGCTAGCTAGCTAGCTCAATTTTTTCTTTTTTTTTGTACGTGGGGAAATCCTCATGGACACCCCGAGGCCCCAAGGCTCGGGTTAGTGCCGGACTCTTACCGGTTAAAACCCCACGGTGATCGTACTCCGGCGTTGCGGCGGGGGACCGGGAACTTTAATGAGATATCACAGAGTGTCCCGCCTTGCCTTGCCTGTCGAGGCTCATTCCGGGGGGAAGGACTACATATCCCTCCCCCCTGATTTCTCCGCCGCGAACGCCAGGTTACCCGACTCCCGTGGCCCCGGGGCCGCCTTCGTTGCTAGGGCCACTCGCACCAAGCACCTGCAGCTCCCAGGGGCAGCCCGCCAATCCCCCAGCCACCGACGTGGTAGCCGGGGGTGGGTGCTGATGGGCCGCCCAACTCTGTAGGTCCATCCGGACCTCAAAGTCGCTGAAGGAGGCCAGGAGGCGACCCCTCTCCGCCGCCCGAAAGGTGGCGGAATCCGGGAGGGTATTGGTGGGGTGGGTTTCGGCGCGAGTGGAGATACTCGCGCCGCGCCCACTCCAGTGTCACCGCTGCCTCGAGCTGGGGCACGTGAGGCAGTGGTGCACCTCGCCGGTGGACCGCAGCGGTCAGTGTTACCGCTGCGGGGCGAATGACCACCGCGCGAGCCAGTGTTCGGCGGCCCCCCACTGCCCGCTATGTGCGGACATGGGGAGGCCAGCCGATCACAGGGTGGGGAGCAAAAAGTGCTCTCCCCCCTCCCGGAAGGGGAAGAAGAAGGGGCCCGCCCCGGTTCAGGCACCGCGGTCGCTGGCAGCGTCCACAATGCAGGTGGACGGTGCCACGGGGACGGACAGCCGGGAGGAGGCTGGGACGGCCGTTAAATAACGGCGCCCCGCCTCCTCCTCCAGGCCAATCTCAACCACTGCCGCGCGGCACAGGACATGATGTCCCAAGTCCTCGCGGAGTGGGGGGTTGGCCTGGCGGTCGCCGCCGAGCCGTACCGCGTGCCGGATCACCCACATTGGGTGGGCGACGCGGACGGTTTGGTGGCGACGGTATGGGGAGGTGGCGACGGGTCCCCGCCGTTCTCCATTCTGGAGCGCGGTCGGGGTTTCGTCGCCGTGGACTGGGGGGGAGTCGCCGTAGTGGGGTGCTACATCTCGCCCCGCAGCGGTCACGCCGCGTTCGAGCTGTACTTGGCCGAGGTCGCGGCATGCGTGCAGCGCTGCGCGGCCCGGCCGGTGCTAGTCCTGGGGGACTTTAACGCCAAGTCGGTGGCTTGGGGATCCCCTAGGACCACCGTTCGCGGCGGGATCCTGGGCGACTGGGCGGCGGGGCTCGACCTTCGGTTACTGAACCGGGGGTCGGAGCACACGTGCGTGCGGCGATATGGGGGGTCTATCGTGGATGTTGGATTCGCGACCCCCAACGCCGTGCGCATGGTGTCGGGTTGGCAGGTGGCCCCGGAGGCAGAGACACTCTCCGATCACCGGTATATCCGGATGGAGGTCTCTGCCGCCGGGGCTGCGTCCCGGCACCGCCGCCCGGATGGCACCCCACCGCGCCGCTGGGCGCTTCGGCGCCTGGACAAGGACGCCCTGATGGCAGCTGCCCTCGCTGCAACTTGGCCGCAGGTGGCGGCCGAGTTGCCAAGCATGGAGGAGGAGGCTGCCCGGCTCGGGGTACTAGTCGCAAACATTTGCGACGCGTCGATGCCCCGGGTCGGGCGAGCTTCTCCTCGCCGGGCGGTGTACTGGTGGTCGGCCGCGATCGCGGAATTGCGGGTCGCGAGTGTCCGCGCCCGACGCCAGTACGCCCGCGCGCGCCGTCGTCTACGACCGGACGATGGCGTGGCGCGAGCGAGGGCAGATGACCTGTATGAGGCATACCGGATGGCGCGGGTTGCTCTGCAGGTCGCCATCAAACGGGCCAAGACCCGGGCATGGAAGGATCTCCTCCAGACCCTCGATGACGATCCTTGGGGGCGCCCGTACAGGGTGGTGCTGAAGAAGCTCCGCCCGTGGGCGCCCCCCGTCACCGAGGGTCTTGACCCCCGGCTGCTGGAGGACGTGGTCAATACTCTTTTCCCAATTCGGGTGAGGGGACCACGTCCTCCGGCGGAGGCGGCAGTCCCAAGGGAGTGGGCGGCCGAACTGGGGGTCACTCAGGGGGAGCTGGCCGCGGCCATCAGACGGCTCGGGGCGCGTAACACGGCCCCGGGTCCGGATGGTGTGCCCGGCCGGGTTTGGGTCTTGACCCAGGGCGTCCTTGGGGCCGACCTCAGGCGGTTGTTCGACCGATGCCTGAGGGACGGGCGATTCCCCCCCCAGTTGGAAGGTGGCGAGGATGGTCCTCCTCCGGAAGGAGGGTCGGCCCGCGGAGTCTCCCTCCGCATACCGGCCCATCTGTCTCCTCGACGAGGTGGGCAAGCTCTTCGAGCGGGTGATTGCTGCCCGCCTCGTCGAGCACCTGGCGCGGGGTGCCCCCGGCCTGGCCGACTGCCAGTACGGTTTCCGGGAGGGTCGATCGACCATCGACGCGATAGGTCGTGTCAGGGCCCTCTCGGAGTCGGCCGTCTCCCGGGGAGGGGTGGCTTTGGCAATATCCTTGGATATTGCCAACGCCTTTAACACCCTGCCCTGGGAGGAGATAAGGAGGGGGCTCGAATATCATCGGGTCCCCCCTTGTCTCGGGGCGGTCATCGGGGATTATCTCCGCGGCAGGTGGATCGAGTATCCGAGCCGGGATGGGCATATGCGGAGGGAGGTGTACTGCGGTGTTCCGCAGGGGTCGGTCCTCGGGCCACTCCTGTGGAACATCGCGTACGACGCAGTGTTGCGGGCCGACCTCCCCGACGGCGTCAGCGCCGTGTGTTATGCAGATGACACACTGGTGCTGGCCGTCGGGGCGCACTGGGGGAGGGCCAAGCGTCTCGCGGAGGAGGGGGCGCAACGCGTCGTCGACCGGATCAGAGGGATGGGGATGACGGTGGCGGTCCATAAGACCGAGGTGATAGCGTTCCATTCACCTCGGCAGGATCCGCCACCCCCTCTGATCCGCGTGGGTGAGGCTAATATCGAGGTGAAGCCCCAGATGAGGTATCTGGGGCTGATCCTCGATAGCCACTGGCGCTTCGAGGAGCATTTCCGCTGCCTGGTCCCCCGGCTGGAGAGGATGGTCGGGGCTTTGGGCCGGATTCTGCCCAACCTGGGGGGCCCGGCGGGCCGAGTTCGCCGCCTCTATGTGGCAATGGTTCAGTCGGTGGTCCTATACGGGGCCCCCGTCTGGGCGGACGACCTGGCGGCCTCCCGGCGCGGCATGACTATGCTGCGTCGGGTGCAGAGGCGGATGGCTCTAAGGGTCGTCCGCGGGTACCGGACCGTGTCACATGAGGCGGCGACGGTTCTTGCGGGGATGCCGCCCATGGATCTCCTCGCGCGGTCGCACGCGATGATGTATCGTCACCGCGTCGACCGTCGCGCGGGGGTGGGGGCGGTCCCGGGTGTGCAGGAACCTGCTTGGGGCGAGTTGAAGCGCCAGGCCCGGCAGTCCGTGGTGCACGCGTGGCAAGAGCGGTTGGCTCTGCCTACCGCGGGGCACCGGACAGTCGGGGCTGTTCGGCCACTCCTATGTGAGTGGCTGGACAGAGGCCATGGAAGCCTCACTTACAGGATGGCACAGGTGTTCTCGGGGCATGGCAGCTTCGGGAGATACCTGTGCCGGATAGGGAAGGAGCCGACGGCGCGTTGCTGCCATTGTGACGCTGAGCAGGACACGGCGGAACATACCCTCGAGGTATGCGCTGCATGGGAGGGTGAACGCCGTGTCCTGATCGGCGTCATCGGGCGGGATGTCTCGCTGCCGGGCATGGTGCGCGCCATGCTCGGCAGCGAGGAGAAGTGGAGGGCCGTGGCCTCCTTCTGCGAAATCGTAATGTTGCAGAAGGAGACCGCGGGAAGGGAGCGCGAGCGTCAGCGGCGTGCTGAGGCTCGCGCTCGTTTGGTGGCGAGAGAGCGTCGCCTGGGCGTCAGGCGACGCGGGCGGCCCCCTCGGCGTGGCGCATGACCCAGGCTGGGAGGGGGGTCCTGATAGGAGCCCCCTCCCGCCAGGCGGGCGTAGGGTCGGACCGGATGGGGTGGCAGTGCCTCCTGTCCGGGTCCGGCGCACGGAGCGGCACCCTCGGTGGCCTGGTGCGGCCATGAGCTGCCGGCCTCCGAGGGGTAGAAAAGGGGTCGCGGCGGTTGCGAGTTGGGGCTCGCAGCCGCCACTAGACGCGGCCCCGGGACGGATGGCGGCAGGACGATGTGGCCTCGTCCTGCCGCTATGAGACAGGGCGATTACCGGGGGGACCGTTTGTCCCCCCGCGGGTGGGCGCAAAGCGCGGGCACGGGGAGGATACCGGAAGTATACTTCGAGCGATTCCCGGTATCCTCCCAAATCGTGCGGAAGGGTCACCGTGGGGTTTTTAGTGGGTAGGTCCCGCGCCCGTTATAATGGGCGCGGGGAATCCCACACACCCCTCCCGCCTCTCCCCAAAGAGGTGGGAGGGAGTCTTTCGACGATTTCGCGACTACAAAAAGAAAAACAATTCCATAGTGCACATCCTTTGACCTCTCTCTGCGTGACAGCCATAATTCTCAATTCTCATTCGGGACACACCTGGATTTATCAGAACAGAGATCATGTTGACTTAATCAGTCTCTCACTGTATATTTCTGATAAGGTAATCTGTTTTGGGAGATGAATACGCTGGGTTCCGCTCACTGTTCCCTTCTTAGTACGTACGATACAGAATAGAAGTATTTCTATAAGAAACATTCGTTTTAGTTGAAGACAAATCAGAGACCGATTGTGTATAACAATTTAACATGCGACTAGATTCATCAGATGATTCCAATTTTGCACCATAGAATATGCACTATTAGAGCCTTACTCAAGATAGGAATTTTTTGCCCGTTGTTTGTGACTGTATTCCATTTGGGTCGAGCACTCCTACCAAAAGGAAAACAGACAACGAAAAACACATTATGGTCAACCTCCAGATTCCGAATCCAGTTTTTTGTGGTGGACTTCGCGATGTAGCCGAGATCAGATGACGTCTGCCGGTCTTTTAAAAATGGGAACACACCTGTAATTTAGAGATCTATCACTACAAAAAATATACTGCAGCATTAGCACAGAACACCTTTAAACACAGAACAGAGAAGGCTTACAAAATTGCGGACAGTATTAGTTTTCACACAAGTCCACGTTATGTCTGGGACAAAATGTAAATTCTTTAAAATAGTGGGGTAGAGTCCCTCCTCCGCTAATTCTGAAAATTCCAGCAGGCATTGAACGCGATCAAGCCTTAACAAGATTAGTCCACCTGGGTTCCAACTACCCTGCAAAACAGTGGCTTCCTCTATGTTACTCAAACGAATTTCTCTGACACCCATGCTTTACTGGAATTGCACTAGTGCCCTTGACGCTAAAATGCCTAAGTCGGCATCCGGTATGGATGGTATAGATTATACGAAATCTCAAAACTTCCGTTGACATTCAATTTCTCTCCTAGACATATTCCATTCCATGTATGTGCCGAGTGAATGAGTTTGCGCGCGCGCTAGTGGCTGGAAAAAATCCTTGTTCCCGTGCTAGAAGTAAAGCAGAAGGCCACCTTTTGCGTCCCCATCTCTCTAACGTCGTGTTCGTGTAAACGTTTTAAGTCCATGATCAAGCAGATGCGTGGTGGGCGGAACATGATGTGGCGGGGTTTATGGCCTCCTACCATAAGGCTTCAGGAGCGATCCTGCTCTGGTTGGGCGGGGAAGTTAGTGTTATTTGACTATAAAATTGAGTGAAGCCTTTAGGGCACAGTGAAGTGTTGCTGCTTTCTGGATGTTCGCGCATCAGTCGACAATGTGATGTATATCTTATTGGCGAGACTGGCGGACTTGTGTCCTAGAATCTGCTGTTATGTCAATTGGCAGAATGATATCACGCAATCTATGTGAATTTTTCAAAAACAGTCAAACGACCCATAGTATATTACCACATGCCATAAACATACTCAAGCAAAAACTCCAATTGGCTACTCTCCACTCGCATACACCAAACTAATGTCCGTTTTGAATACAATAAAAAATATTGCGATGGCTCTGACACTCACACAATTAACTCTGTAATTGTCAGTATAGTGCCTCTCAGTGAATCTGTTCTCGCTTTTTAGGGTTGTCTTGACTATAGACTTCTGTTTAAAACGCATATTGAGCTAGTCATAAAGAAATGTTCCAGCGCTCTCAATATAATCCAAAATATATCTTCGTGGTACACAGTGGTGGAGTGTCTGATCCTGGAACGCTTTATCACGCTATCAAAGGTCCATACCATCGCTCCACCATCGATTATGGCTCCTTTATTTTTTTTCCCCCTCTCACAATACCATAACTGCAATTAGAAGCATTAAAACAAAATATCGTCGATCAGGCTTTACCTTAGCCTAATATAACCGTAACACTACTCCACACTCATCTCTTATAGGAGAGCAACTGCGCATCTGATTAAGAGCGCGCGTCCCGCTATGCTAGACTGTTTCATAGCCAAGATCGTAACAACCGAAACTCTCTGTTCTGCACCCTCAGAGCATAATACTTATTCGATTGTACAGAGCAAAGGACCTCAGTACAAACACAGATTGGCTCTTTCAATGCTGTCACCACGTCTGCTCTAGAGCACAGCATCCAACATTCGTGAAACTAATTCGATTGTCACGATGATCAAACTTTCATAACTTCAATTCAATTGTACCAACGGGTACTGATATAAAATACTGATGCATTGGGATCAGTGACTGCTCACATCATTACACGGATGGTAGTAAATTTTCTGGGCCAATTGTGTTGTGTTCAGTCGCGTGTTGACACTCGTGCTAGTAGGACGCTGCTCTGTTCGCGTGTTCCTGCTAAACGAAGTGTTTACTGTGGTGATTTCGAATTCGTGCAAGTCGCATTCAGTACGCTGGGTGCGACATTTATGGTCGGGGTGTGTCTTTCCTGGTCGAAAGATCATTCCTGTGTACTGAATTCTCGTCTTAAAATGGATAAAGCGTAACGCTCTCAAGATGGGACTCTCATGAATCTACATACGCCAGTGTCATCCAGAAAGATAACGTCCCACCAAGGAACATGCTATTGGTGCTGGACGCATACGAAGATATTACCATAAAAGACTGGTGCATAGGTCGGAGAAAGTTATAAACCGGTGGAATATTGCGATGCTTCAAGGAGTCGCTAAACAATAGAGTAGTGTAGACTATCTGCGGACAATCGGCTTCTGTGACAACGCGCGTCGGGCAACGCAGGAAGGGGAGGCGAGTAGGTTGTATCGAAGTATCGATGTTACTCGGGGTCGGTGGTTAATCGTGGAGACAGGGACTCAAGGAGTAAGTCAGTGTGAATAAAAGGGAGAAGGGAGCGAGAAGGAAGGAAAAGAAAAAATAAGGGGCGGTGTGATGACATATACCACTTCCAGAGAAGACGTAAGCTTGCCCGCTCACATACGTAAGTCAGCAGCGCGTGTGATATATCGTGTAACATCGAGGGACTCCTCGCACGTTCGAGACAATGTAGAATACAGACACCGTAGCGGATTCAGCCCAAGTGATTGCGCGGGCGTGCACAACACGGTGGTCGAATATGGATGAATCACTGTATTCTGTGATTGTCTAAAACCATTCCATCAGGCGTCCGGTACGAGGGACACACAATATAATAAGAACATGGAGGAGGCGCCTTTCATCAGCCGTAGAGGCGTTGAAGCAGATAAACTAAAATACTTGCCGTGGTGCGTATGGCACGACGCGGTTTAGATCTACAGAGTATTGGAAATTAAAAAAAGAAATTTGCAAGTAAGCTATGATAATACTGCTACTGGTATACATCTCGACAGACAATTTGAAGTGTTTCATGCAAGACAGGCAAGGCATCTGCGAAACATGGTCCTAACTCTACTTCAGATTCACCTCAACACAATAGGTAGCTCTTCCTTATCGGCCCATGTGCTAAACTCGCATCAAGAAGTTTCATCCTCCTTTGAGTGACGAGAAAACAACCGGGTCCCAGTCCGAGGGCTACAGAGACTCTCTCAAAACAGCAATCTCTCATTGAAAAGACGCACGTTCCACAAGTCTAGCAGTACCACAAAGGCTGGATCTGAGACTGCGTAGATAAAATTCAATTGCCTATTCCATCGATGCTATTCCCCACAGACAGCAGACTTCATCTTTGTGGCTCCCACCTCAACAACGCGTCTTGTTCTCCATATAAAACGGCAGAAGGAAAAGTTTAGCTCCGACGAATCAGGTTGAGTCTGGAAACATAGAGCTCGCACTAGAAGCAGTTAAGCAAATCTTCAATCAAGTCGGTGAGCAGTGTATAAAGTACGAACAGTGAACAAGGAGTTACTACTAAAGCAAGGGAATCCGGGCATGGTGCAGCTGGCCAATCTTTATGGACAACTCTCCTCGCGAGCAAAAAGTTGCGTGAAACTTACCCAGCATATCAAGTAGATCCGTCAAAATAGAGTCGTCGCGAATTATGTAAAAACTGGAACTATGCATGGTAGCTGGACTGAAGAAAAGACGAGAGAGAGGCCTTATCTCGTCTCAGGACCCAGAATGTGACCAACCGATTGCTCCTTTTCATCAGAGGATGGCATCCATCAATCCTCACATCCAACTCTAATCTGCACATTTATGAACTGCCAAATCGTGTCCTCTGCTCTAGAAATGACTAAAGATGCTGTACTGGAATTGTAGAGGAATCTCTCGGTCGTAAAGAGGAACTACATAAACACTTAGAGGAAGTCGATATATTTATAGGCGTAGAATCTAATCTTAAAGTCCTAAAAAATTGATCTCTCCGGTTTTCACACATACAGAATTGACAGAACACATAGACTTGGAGGCGGTCTATTTTTTTGGTAAGGCAAATCAAAATTTGAGCCTATTAGGTAACCTTTGCTGTATACTGATAATCTGGAACAGGAGTGATCAATTATTGGATCTCTCCACTACCTTAATCATTGCTGCCTGCTACAGGGTTCCTGTCGCTCTGTTTCTCAGACAGAATGAGCCAGTTTTTTCCTCTCTAAATACACATGGTCCCAGTCTATTTTGGCGATTTTAACTCCCATCATACTGTATGGAACTGTACGCATACCGAATCAATGGAATCAAGCTCCTAAACTCCATAAACGGACTCCGATTTAATTTTAGTCAACCATAACACACTTACCACACATTGACTTTCATCGAAGCAGTTTATCTAACATAGATCTCGTCTCTTGCTTGCCTGTCCTTTATGATCTGGTCAAACTCAACGTGCTAGAGGATACCTGGGGGTCAGATCACCTCCCTGTAAGTATTAACCTCCTAGTCGACAAAACACGTTACATCAAAGAACAACGACGACTGTCATCCAAATAGACAAATGGACTCAATATATCGCTTTAATGGACAATCTTATTCTAAATTCCTTAACCCTTCATATGACTTCACTTGATACCAGCAGCAAATATACGTTCTTCGTCAATATAATAACGGAAGCTATTATAAACAGCACACCCTCTCCCAAATGTGTAAATATCAGACAGCACAGGAACCCTGCCCCGTGGTGGAACACAGAGTGCGAAAAGCTCATCCGCCTCAGAAAGCGGCTCTGAAAAAGTGGAATTCTCACGAAGTTATGTGATTTCATAGAATTTAAGAAACGCAAAGCGGCGGCGAGGAGATACATCAGAAACGCAAAGTGATGATTTTCGCACCTTGCTGCTAGTATTAATCTTGATACGGATCCGTCCTATGTGTGGAAAAAATGTAGGCTTCTCAAGAATAAATGGGCAAATACTGAACCCCCTAGGGGATCTTCTTCTATGCGTTCTGCCAAAATCTATGAGGCAATCATTAAGATCAGTCCACCATGGGTCCCTATCAAGCCTACACCTTTCCGGTAACTCATCAAATGATCTTATATTTGGTTCCACCTTTCACCCTGGTGGAGTTCGACTATGCTCTCTTGCAGCCCTAAAGCATCCCCTGGTCCCGATAAAATTGAGTATTCTTCATAACGCAGCTCCCCTTTCAAAATTAACTTATTTGCTGGATATTATAATGCTTATATATAAATAGCATGATTTCCCTTATCTTGGAAAGACAGTACTACCTTTTTTATTGACAAAGTGATGGTGTTGGTGTACGTCCTATTCCCTCACATCCTGTATGTGTAAAATTTTTGAGAAAATGATTAAGCACAGGTTGCAATGGTGGTTGGAGTTCATGAGGTTTTTTCCCTCCTCACAGCTGGTTTCAGAGCGGGTAATCCTGTTGCTGACAATCTACACGCCTTGCCTGACTATTGAAGAAGCTTGCCAATAAAGAAGAAGTCCTTGCTTGCTTCCTAAGACTAAAGGGTGCATTGATCATGTGTCTCCCTGATATCCTCATTTCCAAGCTGGTTCAACTAGGCTGTTCTCCCCCATTTGTAAGTTCTCCGATTCCTAACTTATGAGCGCAATGTCTCATTTGTTGAGTACTCTAACCAGCTTGTGAGTCGCAAAGTCTACAAAGGAGTTCCTCAGGTGGGGTGCTCAGTCCTTTGCTTTACCTAATATACGTATGACATTACTCAGACTAGACAGCAATATTCGAATCTCTCATTTGCAGATGATATCGCTCTGTTTACCACCCCGCTAATAACTCTATTGTATCCAAAAATCTATGGAAGGAGCGATCTTCTAGTCAGTAAAGAGGCTAAACTTATTGGGTCTATCCCTTTCCCCTGAAAAAACGTTCTAATCTTATTCAACAGAAAAGGAATTTTACCTGTTCTTGTACTCTCAAGGTAGAAAATTGTGTGTTACATCGAAACCGACAGTCCAAATTCTAGGTATTTTTTTGACTTTCGATTCACGTCAAGAGCCCGTTGACCATGTCTCGGAATAAATGTTTCGGAGACTTACGTCCTAAATTTTGTCTCCGTATAGATGATCTGACCCGGGCACACTAATTATGCTATACAAAGCCTATACGTTCAGTTAGTGAATATCATTGCTGTTATATACTTTCCTCACGCGAGTCGCATCTTCTGCGGCTTGAAAGAATTCACTTTGCAGCTATTCGTATCGCTTTAGGGTAGGCAGAATTAGTACTCCGACTAACATCCTCCTTGCAGTATCCAATGTTATGTATCCTTCAGGATAGGGCAGCGTTCTTCAGTGTCAATATTCCTCGCCACCAAGTTATCTTACAGAGAGGGTGATCTATATAAAGTAATACCACACCGGACTCCATACATCCCACATTGGATAATCATCCTTCAAAATCCCGTTCGATGATTCCATCTCAAATGATTCGTTTCTCCCCCTTAAGATTTGCCGCTGGCTCGAAACTACTTTCGTTCCTATACGATGAGTTATAATGTTTTATGCTCGAGCTAATCCTGGACATTGAGCTTGGAGCTATTAAAAACTCTCCTACGCCCATATATGGCACATTTATGGACCACTGAACTCCAAGCCCGCGACCTCACATTGCGTTCTTACTGACGGAGTCGGGATCATGATCAGGAACGTGTCGGTGCTGCTGTTCACTCTTCTCTCCTGAACTGGACGCTTCATCTCGTTTAGGTTTAAATCAATTTATTTCCATCTTTACTGCAGAGAGCATAGCACTTAAAATCTCCCTGGAATTTGCTTCCACGCACTCATATAGTAATATCTTTATATATTCAGATTGTCTTAGTGCACTACTCCATCTGCCAACCCTCACTTTGCGTCAAAATAAATAAACCCATTATTAGTGATAATTAAGTAATTCTCATATCTTTCCCTTCGTGCACAAAAGTTTCCTTTTATTGGATTCCGGCTCACTCTGGTATTTTGTTTTAATGAGAAGTAGATAAACTGGCAAAGAAGCTTCTATCTTTCCGCTCGTGTGACATTTTAGTCCACACTCAGACTTCTCCAGAACTTAGAGGTCAGCTAAGTCCCAAAACTGAAAGTTGTTTGTTCGTCACAGGCCACTTCTAAAGGCCTCACAGTATTTGAAAATGGTATTCTATTCTCGGTCGGTCCCATGGGTCACAACACAAATCTCTTCCAGAAAATTTATTACCTTTGTGAACAGATTGTGTGCTACCATATACAATTGGGCGTGCCTTTCTCTATAAATCAACCTTGCCTCTGATCCCAATGTGATTCTGCGGCTATAGCCTGAACAAGAGCCGACTCATATTATCTGGCAATGCCCACATTGATGTTGCAGAGCGAAATGATTTACTACTATGTTCATTAATGTTTTGTCTTACACGGTAATACTTTTCTTTTCGACCAGTCTCTCTCGCTAATGGTTATTTCAAATTCTAGAAGTCATGTATAACTATATTATAATCTAAATCACGCGATTTTCTGTAATTTATAATCTTTATGGATAGTGTATTCGATAATCTCAATGTAGTTATGATGTTCAAATGTATTACGCATTTAATATGCTGTTGCTATCAATCTGTACAGTGTTACATCAGCATTCAATATTGTGTTGGTCGGCTTGTAGCTGTCCTGAACTAGCCTGGACATAACTCGCTCGCTTAACCCTCTGCATCTGTATACACCGCAGATGTATGCCCTAAATTGATGCTTTGATAGTGCTCTGAACATCATCATCACTCAGTTTGTTTCCATATTCTCGGACTCTCTCAGCGCGTTCAGGCCTTGGCAAGACCAAGTAGATTTGAAAATTAACTCCATACATCCGTGACTCAAGAGAAAATACAACTTGTTGATCTATCATGATCAGAACAGCTTTGTTTTCAATTGTTGGATTCCGTCGTCATACTCGGAATTCAAGCCATGAAATGAGGACAGGGCGCTAAGTCGTACAACGTCATGACCAACACTACATATTACGCGGTTCCTTACACTGATTTTATTTGAGCAGTTTTAAAAACCAGTCTACCTGATCGTACTTCCGACGTTCTCACAAACCAAGGTTTGTTTAAGGTAAAAATTCTTTCAAAAAATTTTTAATGCAGCTTTGTTCCCTGTGCAAGCTAATTGCGCCCATTTGGAAACTAGAAAGAAATCGAAACAGGCTTGATTGTGGACAGTTAACAGAATGCGCTCCGATCACTATAACCTGACTGCTTCACTAGCGCGGGTAGGTATTATCAATGATAGCAGTGCAAATGCAATCGGAACTGCGAAACCCTTGATCATATAATATGGCAATGCGAATTGTACACTCACAACGACAGAAGCTAACGAAAGCCCTACTCACAAGAACCATCGCGAACGGTCCGGCTTCGAGTTTGATGAAACTTTGTACACTTATAAGCAGCCAAAAATAATCGAAACTATTTTTTTTAGCTGCGGTAACTTCGAGTTTTAAGGGTGAAACCACCCCTTGAAGTTTGGCTCGAACGGCTATCTCGAAAACGGGAAGAGATACAAAAAATTGTAATGGACGAGGTTAATGGTTCTTATGTACAATAACATGGTGTTAAATGGTAAATTTAAAAATACAAATTTGTTTATAACAAAAAAAATTTATAACTAATTTTCATTTTATTGAATTTTCATAATGACAAAAATGACGAGCATTTATTCCAAATCATTGGTATGTAATATTAAATTGCCTCTTACAGTTTGGCAGATTTTTTATGATTTACATCTTGCGCCAGCATCCATATGGTAGTAGCCGTTCTAACTTTGATTTAATGAAGCATTGTAGGCTTGCACTAAATTATACAGTAACAAGTACACAGTAACAATAACAGTAACAAGTTTCTTAACAGCAATGAAAGATTTTTTTTTATGCCCACCTATGACATTGTGGCAAAGGGAGAGCAATTTATAAATTATAAATCCATACAGTGTGGTATACCAGGAGATAAAGATACACTTATTATTCTCATGATGTACTTGCTTCAAAATACAAATTGAATAATAAATATTGTCATTTCTGCGGCTCGCCTATCATGCAGTTTACGCACGTTATCTAAATCTTCGCTGTTGTGAAGCATTCTGTGTAATTTGTATAATAAAAATACGTAGTCAAATGAGATTAGTATGTGCATCTGTATCTCTGTTGTTATAACATTCTTTAAAATCGAGACGGTTTTTGTAATAAACATGATAAATGGGTATATGAAATGGAGTTTGTATTATACCTTTTGATAACGTGACATATCGTAAAGTTAATTAAATTGATTGCCCTTGTCATGTGAAAATTAATATTTGTGGTAATAGTGGGAGACTTGGATATATATATATTGCAATTAGCTCTTTATAGCGTTGTAGAACATTGTTGGTTATCATACAGCCGAGGTGCAGATTCTGGGCATTATAAACGTTGCACTTATCCAGCCATATCGTGTGTTGCATATATCCAGCTTTGTACTGTATTCGGAAAGATGGAAATATTAATCCTATAATGTAATATAACTTTACTGTCTGCTGCGTGTATAAGTGGCACCAGGGTCCCACGCCAATTATCAGCGCAGAAGAAAATAGAAGAAATTTAAAGATGTATTATTGCGTTAACTGTAAGAAGTGTCCGAAGACACGGCATTCTGGTTGAAACATGAAACGTGTGTGTTGAAATGACGGGACGCCTCGATCGACCAAGAAATCAGGATGCTGATTTGAACTGGTGTGAGGGTAGATGAAGAGGAGGAATCATAGGACACCGAAGAGTATCATAAACACTACTACGAACTACGATACGCTTGTATGCATGTTCGAACTAAGGAATACATCCTTCGAATATAAAGGAAAGCTGTGGCGTCACTGGGTAACAGCGGGCAGTGTCGCAGCGATAAAATTAGCACACCGTACGTTCCAAATTCCGATTGCCGCTCACGTGAAACTCCAAAGATCCATCGCGTTCGTACATGGGCTTTACAGTTGGACAGGTGGCACACAAAAAAGGAAAAGAGAAAACGTATGCATAGCTAAATGTAATAAATGTGTCTGGAATGCTCTGGCAGTTAAGTAGTAATTGTGCGATGAAGTAGATCGATCGGCGATGGGCTTTTCAAAAGCGAGGATCATGCAGAAAATTACAAACATTTACATGCGGATAGCTGCTGTGTGGCTATATACTCTAACAGAGGTTGTGGAGAGTGAGTGTGCCAGAAAGTCTAAATTACCGAAGTGTGTACCACCAAAGATGTACATCGGAGGAACAAGGCGACAAGACGATAGTCACTTTTGCAATGCAGCCCAGGCGGGCAGGAAGTAAACATCAGCTATCCAAACCTACGCCACGAAGTGAAACGTTCACACAATGGTGGCCAGGCCGATCAAGTGGCTCTTAATGGTGGTGAAGGTACATTCGTTGGGCGCGCACTGTCTGGCTGAAGAAGGTATATAAAATCGTCGAAGGAGGTGTGCAATCAGGGTCATCGCCACACTCAGCGTGTACATGACACATCCAGCGGGGCCCACATCTTTCAGCTAGATGCGACAATTACTGTCACACATTATTTATTATGCTACTGAAAGAGAGTACACGGGACATGTCGGGCCGATTGTCGGCGACCGATTGCAAAAAGTTGGAAACAAACATCATATATTTCGCTCCTGACATGGATATCTTGTAGCTTCAAGTCAGGCAAAATTAACTACGGACCATTCAAGACCTGGTTAAGAGAGATTTACTTCGACAAATACTGGGTTAGCCAGCAACAGATTTATCCTAATTCTTGATTCCTGAGAGTGGTCACTGTAGAAGACGCGCTGAACGCAGTATACTCCGACGGGTAAAAATGTAAAACTTTTTATAATACCAAAAGGTGGAACAAAGTATGTTCAACCACTGGATGTTTACGGTTTCCGCACTTGGAAAAATTTCGTCCGCCGATTTTCCGATACAGTTCTCGTTTTAAATCACGACATTAATCTCCACGCTAGGAATAATATAATTAAACTTCAATCTCTGGTCCACAATCAATTTTCATCGCCAAGGTTCCAAAATTTTATTAAATACTCCTGGTATAAATCCGGATATATAGATGAAAAGCCAAATGCATTCCAGAATCCTGTTGAGTACTGCTATTCTGTTGAAAATGAGCCAACATGTCATATTTGCGGTGACGTGGCAATAATTAAATGCGCATGGTGTAAGAAATCTTTATGTTTCAAACATTTTTTCGACGAGTACCACTATTGTCGGAACTATATAGAATAATTGTTATACACACTGCATATATTTATAATTTATAAATCGCTCCACCTTTGCCACGATGTCATAGGTGGGCAATAAAAATAATTAATCCTTTCGTTGCCGTTAAGAAACTTGTTACTGTTATTATTACTCGCTACTTATTACTGTATAATTTAGTGCAAGCCTACAGTGCTTCATTAAAATCAAGTTAGAACGGCTACTACCATAATGAATGTGCGCGCAAGATGTAAATCATCAAAATCTGCAAAACTGTAAGAGGCAATTTTAAAAAATCGCATACCAATGGTGTTTAAATATCGAGTAAAATTCGAAATTTAATTTAAATCCGAAACAATTCGTCACCCGGTTTGTTTTCGGTTACGCGACCGACCAGGAAGATTCTAGGTCGACGCGTCCGCTATTCAAAACATTAGAGGACAGAAAAACACGGTTCTCGAGGTTTTCTGTAAAGTCACGCGAACGATAATTAACGTTCGATTTTGAAACAAGCGGTTTAAACGCCCGAGTTTAGAGAAGGTACGAAAATCTATAATAGACAGAGACGGACGAGAGACACGGCGACAGCGCCGCGTGACGGAAGACTCTCCCCCACTCACGCGCTCACTTTTGGCAGCTCGTGCTCGTCCGTC
>NW_025106815.1:0-24778 GCF_013123115.1 Colletes gigas
CAATTTCTATTGCATTCGGATGGTCGATTTTGCTCCAACGTGAGGTAATTTAATGGACATGGTGTTTCATCACTCCAACGTAGAATAAACAAGCGATTAAAACATCAATATACTTGGCAAGAGCTACCAAATGCAATGCTGAACCTACTGAAACTGATTCTCCACATACAAGTTGTAAACACAGCTCAAATCACCAACATAATATTGAACGGTTTGAGAACAAAATTTTTTAAACACACGCAAACATAAACTGATACGTGCTCGCGTCTATTTTTTATCCCACAATGTTTTAAGAGAAGCTTAGAACTATTATCAAGTGTTAGACAAAAATCGCAATATTACATTACGAAAAAACAGAGGTATACGGTTTTAACCTACTCTCCTCTCTTTGTTGAGGAATTTCATTAATGGAAATACTATAAAAAACAATAATGGTGCTTGTGGAGGTATGCATATAGAGGGTGTACACGTTAGGTTTTACGTTTTGGATAAAAGTTTATTATTTTTTGATCGGCTGTATGTTTACATGTTGAAAATTATTCAAAAATATTTTTAATATCAAGTATATTTTTGATATCATAGGATCAGAGTGGACGTTAACACGAATTCAACGATATATGTATACATAAGGTATAATGTGACCTTGAGATGATCTTGAGCTTAAAAATTTAGGTTCGTTCAATTCAAAATTAATATTAATGGAAAATTGTTTAGTTAAACCTTATACAAGATAAATTATGTTACATTTTATATTCACACTGTAAACCTAATCTTCTATAATACACAGTTCCGCTCTTTATATCAAACTTTTTGTTGTCGCCTACGGCATTCAATGTTTACTTCCGTCACTTTTCAATTATTTGCGTTTATCATTTTCGCAGTGTTGAGCATCAATCGATTAAAATTTTTAATTTGATTAAATTCCAAAATAGTTAATCAATAATTAATGATTTTTAAATGGAGTTTGAATATAATTCTTAACGGAATATTTATTATATTATTTGATCATCATTAAAGGACATTTATATAAATTTCTAATATCACTACAAAACAAATTTCAGTGGTTAATCTTTAACCAATTATTCTTGTGACGATTGAATTACTACTGTTAAACGTTAATCGCATTAACGATTACATTCTTCGTAATCATACGTCCAAAAATATTTCTTTATTATATTATGGAAGATATGTAGAAAATAGCGACAACATAATGCGTATACCTTATACTAATTGCAAAGAAAATGATATAAGCCATAATATTCGAATTATTAAATATACAGTAAAGAGCAAAATTGAGTTAAAAGCAGAACTTTCCTAAAAAATGATAGTTTATTTTTATAATAATATAAAATTAGACGTAAATAGGTTAATTGAATAATGGTTTCTAATAATGGCAAATATTATAGTTCACAAAAACCTTTTCCTCGTGGTCATATTTTTCAAGATTGCTTAATATCATCAAAAGCAACAGAGATATGGATTTTTTATACTCAAGAACATTTGAATGTCATTCTATCTACATCACTGAATTAGTCTTGACCTCTATTATTTATGTCACGATGATAAAATATACAATTCTATTTTTAAAAATGTCGGTGATCTTGAAGTCTCGCAAAATCTGAACTCGAAGAAAATTTGTTGTACATCATAATATTTGCACTTTTCTACCAAACAAAATTGCTTTAAGTAATACATTTCTATCCATGGCCAAAAATAAGTAATTTATTCGAATGACCTGTTTTAAACGCTGCACCCTGTATATTATCCCACATGTATTCTGCTTTAATAAATGTATAATAATTGCATTTTATTCACATTAAATTGCCGGTTATAAAGTTTTATGCATGACTCACCTTTCACAGCATTGCAAAATATGTATAGTGATAAATAACAGTTTGGTATACATTTAATATTTTATCCATAGGCTATTAGCAAATGACGATAATAAGTAAATTGCGATTCGTTTTGGCAAACTTTAAATTTAATTTTCATATTAGTCTTCGGGAAGTAAATTCCACTGTTTTTGAACTTGTATTTATACCTGTTGTAATGTAGATGGTGGGGAATTTTGTGTGTCGTACACCTCTTTTTATAATATGTCCAGAACCTGAAATGGATATGATTTCAATCAATTTTACATAATTTTTACATTATACATATATTTAGGATTTTCATTCTAATGGAAAATGTCACTTTCATAAATTAATATATTATCTATTGCTTTTCACAGTTTCTTCAAATATTGTTCATATGTACATAACATATTTAATATACATTTTCTTTAGTTACCCATAACTCGAAAAGTGAAATACTATGTAGAACATTTGTTTATATAAGATTTTTTAGTTAGTTCAGTGTGTAGATTCAACTCTCAAAGTGTTTACATGAATTTTTGAAACACCCTGTATATATCGTAACATAATATTTAGAGGAGTAAAGAGCCAACATGTTGTAATCGCATCACAACAGAAGCTTGTTCAAATCGGAATGCAACAAGCACACCTGTGTTTCAGTATTTACTTTCACAAATAACTTCAAATTATCAGCATATAGTAATGCATTGCCATAAGACAAGTAGTTTATTAGATAATTTATGACAATAATGAATAATACTATTTGTTGTTCTTTATTCTAAGGTTTTCATATTACTCGAAGGGAAAAAAATAATAAATAATTAAATTATATTTATTATGTTACTCAATACATATAACCAAGACGCGTATACCTGTTATTTATGTTTTGTATGCATACAACAATAAATTTTTATTTATTATTTATGTAAAATAAAATTCAGAAGTTTATATAAAACTTGTAGTATTCAGAGAAATTTGACTATATTTCAATCTTTACACAAGCAGAAAGTAAATAATTCAAAATGTAAATGCATCGACCTTTATTTGATTAAAAATAATAAAAAATAAATGATGTAGAAAACTAGTAAATACATTGAAACTCAAAGTATTTAATCTAAGAATGTAATTATAAAAATGTTCATGATGCGTATTGCTACATAAAAAGAGAAAAGAAAGAGAAAATTAAACCAAACTGAACATTGTTGATTATTCTTAAGACTAAATTAATTTTTTTATAAACTATAGAAGCATTACCGACACGTATAAGTGAAAATATGTTACATTTGTTTTCCTTTTTAATTTTTCTTTCACAAGTTTGGTTCGGAATGTAACACTGTAAAATAACTACAAACCGAAAATAAAAAATGAAAATGAATTAGAGGTAGAATAGAATTGAGTGAAAAAGTAAGCAACCCCGGATATTGCTTCTGTGCTTTGTATTAAATCCAACAATTCGCACCCTTCCACGTTCACAATCAGTTTTCGAGCCTCGACTTTTCTCCATGTTATGAGTGGCGATGAAATTTCACCCCTATTTCGTTCATTTCCTCCGTTGAAAAATTTCTGTAAATTCGACATAAATTTTTTATCGATTTTTCAATAGCCATTGATTTTCTCTTTTTTCTTGCAAGATATTAAACTTTGTTGAATCGACCATTGTCTAAATACTACTTGAATTACGCCATAAAGTTTCGAACGTCGAGTCCAGGAAACAACAATAAAGATTCAGTTTTCATGAAAATGTCAATCAGAATGCCGAATCTATTTAAAATTCAACTTTAATTATTTACTCGACACATTTTGAGGAACTCATGGGATAGTTTGTGATAGAGAAATAAGAGTTTTTGGTGAGTACAATTCATTAGAATTTGAAGTTTTTTAACAATTCTTTTTGATTCAATCACAGAATTTTGATTCAGTTTTTGAAACAACAATACAAATCACCAATTTTAGTCGCTAATTCGATTATAAACATTTTACACGTATAATTGTTTATATAACAATATTGACAAATATATATGATAAAAAAAATGTACAAGATATATAAATACATATTTATATTTTATAATGCCCGAGGAGTAAACTTTTATAATGGCTGAAATGCAATACCTACTATGTAATGTATTAAAAGCTATCAAAATTTATGTGAAAGGAAAATGTAATCGCATTCTATACCAACACGAATTTACGTAAGTGGATAATATTATAATATCGTAGTTGGTTTAAAGATTTGAAACGCCATTTAATCTCGTTTTCTAAGTTTCTATTCACACTCGTTATCGATTGGACAGTATAACCCAATTCCAGTTTCGTGGAACATTTTTCGCGTGACATTAATTTTGTTGAAATATTCATTGAAATATCGCGTTTTTCATATTTCGTATTGAGTTTACGAGGCACACTATTTTTATGTTTTTTACATCTCATTAGTTCATAATTTATTGTAAAATATGAGTAACAACAATTCTATTCATTTCAATACAGGCGTAGGTAAGATATATACGAAATAAAAATGGGAAATTTATTGTCGAAAATCACAAGTAGCATTGAATATTCTCTTAAAATTAAGGGAAGTTTCCATAGCAGCAGACATGTAAGGTTTTCTTTAAATTACAAGTTAATAACACGAGTAATCAGAGTAGAAGAGCAAAATAACCAACATTATTGTAATCTTTAACTTTAATTAATATTATCTTTTGGTATATGATTTTCAAAAACCGTTATGTAACACTTATTGTTAGTACTGGGCATGATAAAAATAAGTAACATAATATAGAACAGTTTCAAAATAATTTACAATAATCACAAATATAATTGTCTGAACATTTAGAGATTACAAGCTTCACAAGCCCATCTTTGTTCGTATCTTTTAAACAAACTAGATAGATAGTTTTATTGCTGTTGTTTTCCAATGTTGGTGCTTTATCTTTTATTCTTTTTTTTTAAATCTTTCACTTTTCTTCTCTTTAGTGGATATCTTATAGGGAGACAAAGCAATTTCAAAAATTCTTTTTTGTCAGTGGCAAACAACGATTAGTTAAATTTATTATATGGTGCACCAATTAATCTTCATATCCTGAAAATCTATCTAGTGTAAATTTTAATGTGATTCCTTAGTTAGATTTAAAGTCCTTATTTTGTCAAACAGAGTGCAGTATAAAATGTCATATATTAGAGATGCCGTTCTCGGACAAATTTTTTGTTTATAATTTTATCAAGAGCAGCTTTTAAACTGTTTTTCTTTTTACTAATTACCGTTACTTCTAAATGCTAAAACGAAAACATTATTCGTACAAAAACATTTTACTATTCGGTAATAAGAGACAATGTTCTGTTTGAGATCAGAAGAAAACAAACCAATCAAAGAAAAACACGTTCGTGGAAAAGATTCCACCATATACAAACAATAAAAACGCAATGAATAAAGTAATTACCAAGATATATAATAATATAATTCATGTTTTCACCAGCTAGAAACGAACATTAAAAGATTAAAAATTATTCTGTCATTTATATTGTTCTTGGTTACACAACTGACTAACTGTAACATTATATGTATTTTAGTCAAATAGATTCAGAATGTTTTTTATAAGGATATTTCATGCGGAAGTAATATCGATGAAAAAGTATTTACACTGAGTTTCTTGTATCGTGAAAGAATTTAATTTACTGTAAATTATCAAGTTTAATGAATGCTAAAAGTATAAATTCTTATAAATTTCTTAATATTAATAGGTAAAAAGAATACACGTTAGAAAATTGTATAACCTGGAATGAATATTTATTTCCTCCTTTAACGTCGGGTTGTAAGCATCCAAGAAAATTAAAACATTTAGAAAAACCATTTGCGGAACGTCGGTTTCAAACAGTTTCCTTTATTGCGTAAAATGGAAAAACGTGGTTACTTTAAATGGCCTGACGAACTTTCCATTTAACGGCTTAATACTACGTTCTATAACATTTACCTGTATTCAGAACATTTAAGATTTTAAAGTAGATCTATCCGAGTTACTTCTATTCTTCTTTTGCTTATTTCTTCAATAATATTGCAAAATGGAAAGATGTTATTTTCAAACCTTTATGTCAAATCTGAAATATTTTCAAAAAATCACAGTTTATCGTTAACACAATACGTATATCACTTATTTTGCGAAATTTAATTTCGTCTTAAAAGTTTTGATATTTCCGGGGACGTTTAGAACATTCTAATTCGTTTAATTAAATGTGAATTATGAAATAGAAGGAAATGAACTGTATAGACTGTTCGGTTCAATTCTTTTTACAGTACTGGACAAAAAAAGTATATATAAAAGAAATATATTGTACATTTTAATCACCTTATATATTGTATACAATATCAATAATAAACAATGTTAACATAAGTTGACTTCGGTTGGACAAAATTATAAGACAATAACAAAACAATTGGTATTTATTTTATAGAAATATTTTATGAAGTCTCATTTAGCTGTTTATCATCTAACAACCATTTTTGGATTGTTTTGTATAATTTTATTATTCGTTTTTGTTGCAAGCTATTTTAATTTTAAACAATGCATATTTTTAGTTCATTGACATTTTTTATTTTCGTTCTACCACTTCTAGATAAGTCAGCCCAAACATTTTCAATTATGTTCTAAAACTGAACCATTCTAAAACTTTAATTCCCTTTTAAATAAAGTATTGTTAAATAGCTGTATTTGTTTGAATATTGGATCAAACTTGACAAAATTCAATGTGCTCAAATGTTTGAATAACTTGATTAAATTTAAGTTCCATTATCTGATACTGATCTTTGAATAAATATATAATAAGTATTGTTGAATTACTGATAATAAGCTGTTTTGAAATATCTGTTAGTCAGGTATAATGAAAAATTATTTGATGCTACAGGAAATATCATAACTGATAAACGTTTTGAATATGTTGAACTATGTTTCTTTTCAACGAATATAAAAATATAACTTTATGATGACAAATAATTTTTTGTATAATAAATATTGTTCATATAAAATGTCAGAGTGCCAATAATGTAATAAGTTAATTATAATAGTGATACTTATATTACTTACTAAGGATTTTATCCTTTTATTCTAATCATAAAAAAATGTTTAATTTTAAATCATTTTTAACTTTTACTAATTTGCCCCCAGCGGGAAAACTATTCAAATATCAAATCGTCGCAAGTTATTTAAATGGACAGATATTTTTTAAAATTTCGAAAATTATTATGATTCTTCTCAATTTAATTCAAGCTTATCCAAATCTTATCCCAGCGAACTTTGACAATCATGGCACTATCATTGTCCATTTGATGGTGATTTAAACGCAGTTCTTCTTTCCTTAAATAATAAAAATAATAATTTTTTTCCTTACTAAAAATAAGTTCTACTTTTTCATGCATTAAATGTACCCACAGTCAAGTCTCAATTGTGCTGCTTTATGCTGTTCCTTTAAAGAAAGCTGTTGCTTTAATTTCTTGTGTTTTATGTGTTTTATTGTTTATGTTTTTATAAAATACGACGTACGTTTCTTAAACACATTTGCACTTGCGCTCTTTATTTAATTGTTTTAAAAAATTGACAAATCATTTATCAAATGATAGAACTACTTTTAAGAAGTAATTTTTGTTTAAAATCTTTGCCCGTCATACATATATAATTTCCAAGTTACATCAAGAAAATAAAACATAGCCAAATATTTAAGTGTGAATTTCTACCCCTTACAGTGAATTTAGGCACCAAAAAAAGCTATATCTACAGAATTTTTTAAATGTCTAAGTTGAGGATCAATTCTTGTAAGTAGACCTTGTAAGATTGATTTGATGCATTTTTTTCTAACGCTAAAACTAGTTAAGTTATTTAAGTAGCCTGTTTTAGGCGCTTCACCCTGTGTTACAGTGTTAGTTCAAGTGTATACTATCCTCATCTGGCCAACAACATTCAGACGGAAGATTGAATATATGTACTTATTTCACAATAAGATACAAGAAAAAGAAAAGCAACATTTTATATGCGAGAAACATGCGGAAGGAAGCCTGGCTTGCACGTTGGAGAATGTAAATTGGGTTTTCACTACTGCAATAAGGAAAGATATATTTGTAGATCGTAGCGTGTAAGTAGAAATGGCTGAATTACGCACGGTCCTCCTGGAACGAAATATAACAATCTCGGAAAGAGTTCATTTCTCTTCAGAAGAATGAATTGTAACATTCTACAAGCATGTAAAGTGGTTTTTAGATATGTACGCGAGTATTAACTCATACTTATTTACTGTTGTAGAAAATAATGTAGATTATTGATGCTGTCCTGTGTGAAATATAACTATATAAATAAAAGCTAGAGCGATTCTTTGATAGGTTATAAATTTTATCGCTGAAGTCGTTCTAAGCATTTAATTAACATTTTCAGTTATATTATTTTGTTTATTCTCAGATATAATATACTATAAAACTGGTATAAAAAATGTATAGTATAACCTCCATAAGAATGTAGTATTTCGTTTCAAATAGACAAAAATTCGAATTGATTTTGACCTATGACATTTGTTAATTTTGCTATGATCTTAAAGTTTTGTATCATTAAAAAATTTAATTATGAATATACAGGTTGTTCGGCCACTCCTGGGAAAATTTGAATTTGAGATTCTAGAGATCAAAATAAGACAAAAATCAAGAATACTAATTTGTTGATGTAGGCTTCGTTAAAAAGTTATTAACGTTTAAAGTTCCGCCTGTACTGAATTTTTGTCTAGAAAGTGGGTAGGATTTCAAGGGTATGTATATTCACCAAAAATGATTTTAATTGAGCTCCGCAACTAAAAATAAGTTTTTCATAATGATTTGAAATTTTTTAATTTAATTTTTTAATAATTTTTTAATGAAACCTTAATCAAGAAATTGATATTCTTGATTTTCGTCATATTTTGGCCTCCAGAATCTTCCGTTAGCATTTTTCCCAGGGGTGGCCGAATACCCTGTATATCTATAATTTTAGTGGTTATATCCATATCACGATACTTAAAATAACTAAAACATAATAAAATAGAAATTTGTATTACGTTCCCTTTTTGTACATTTATGTATAACAAATACAATGTACTTACGTCGGACCGTAAAGGATTAATATTGGACATCTACTTTCGAAAAAGAATACGCCGTGCAAGAAACATTTAATTTCGCTTCGTCAAACGTCGAATCTAAGGTCAGAAAGCTCGAACGTGTTTACAGTCGTTACAATTGCGACTATATTTCATCAAACGCTACCATTGTGAGAACATAGTGGCTCAGATCGTCAAAAAGTCCCAGTACAGCTCGTGCTTTCTCTTCTCTGTCTGCGGTGCTTTCGTAAAATTTATAGTTTTTGGCCTTGTAACTCCTTCGCGATGAATTCGCTCGCTTCTCGTCTTTGAATTACTTCCGAAGCGCCTGCATCTTCTATCTCCACGCTATATTCTAGAAAAAAACAAACTAAATGTCGGGGCATGGTTGAACGAAATTTCTGGCGCTACATGGAAAAACACTCGACGTTTCCATATAATTTATCCCGGGAAAATTTTCACCAATGAAACTACGGACCAACTATACGAATGGGGAAAATTTCTGGAAGACGGATTTATACGACAAAATGTTAAACTGAACAATTATATTAATTAGGTGAAACATATGTGAACAAATTTTTCGCCCACAATTTCCTTCAAATTTGCAACATCTGTTGATGTTTTAGATGCCTACCTTAAATGGGTTTCAAAATGCTAAATATTACATTTTTAAAGTTTTACGAAATCGGTCGACGCGTAATTATTTAAACTGTAATATTTTGGTTATATCGGCTAAATTTAAAGTTGAGGAAATACTTCTTTCAACGGCATATTAACTGATTTATTTATTCTTAATGAACATAATAATAATCGATGTAAAAGTTTCAAATCCAGATTTAAAGTTGCCCCCTCCCCTCCCCCCATTAAACGGGTTGACAAAAATATTCGATTCCTTGAATCTTCAGCTTTAAAATGCGTTTTTCAACATTGAAGAAAAAGTAAAATGTAGTATAATGTAAGTACCTACTTACCTACGCTACCCCCATAGATTGTGATACATAATTTTTATTTGGTACCCTAATGTCTTTGTTACAAACAGCCAAAAGCGCATTCTCATCCATGTATTAGTTCAGCAACTATAATTTTTTTAAAAAAAGGTACGACTCATCATTTCACGTCTATAACTTGAACAATTTCGAAAATTTTGCAAAATCCTTTGAGATACATTTAAACATCCCTAAGCGCAATAACATATTCAAAATTGAACATGATTTGAAAACTTACTTCAAAAAGTGTCCGATTTCGCGTGGAATGATCCACACATATCCTATATAAAATATATTGTACATAATATATATGAGTAAACAAAATTTTTATATTTTCTGTAATGTTAATATTGGGTTAACTTTGTCTTTATTTTCTACCGCCTCGATCATTTGATTGATATGGGAACTTATATATAATTATTTCAAGTTTTCTTCAAAGTCTGTCCATAAACGTAAAATCACTTTTTTTAACTCGTTAATAATCGTATTATATATCACCTATGTATACCTTATTGCTAAGTTTTTTCCATGCATTTTTTATAATATTGTTGCAAATACATGGCAAACAACCAGTATCTGCTACTGCAGTGAGAGAAAAAGACAAGGAAACAGAACACGGCAAATCGGTAAGAAGAACTGTGTTTGTGATTGCTTTCACTGCGTAGAAATTGCTGCATTACTGAACCGTGACAAATGATATTATAAGTAAATAAAATGTAAATAAGAAACCTGTCAGCGGTGCGTGGCGAACATAACAATATTAAGGTCCGGAGACCGTATTAGCTAATCTAATATTGATATTTCAGCATTTTGGTCTTACTGTTGTATATATATGTACTTGCCAATAACATTATGAAACCTCCATCTCACTAACGACGACACAAAATTTGTTTTTTTCATCGAAGATCATGGAAGTTGTATTCCCCCCCCTCCCAAAGTACTTTCCATCTACTTTTTCGTTCACTAGAGACGACTACAAACAAATTGAAATCAACGTTGTTTGTACAATGCAGTTAAAAGTTGTTTAATAGCAAATTTTTTTCTTTCTAGTGTCTCTACTGACACGTTTAAACTACATTTTGCTACAATTTTCTTAGGTATGAAAACTGAATTGAATACTCTCTTTTAAACTGGTCTCTTGTTTCTAGAACAAAAAGTTGTTGGTTTTCCCGATCTTTTCTTTGTTTTTCTTACGTATAAAATTTCGAATACCATGTTGACTTCTATTCATTTTGAGTGAAATCTGTTTAAAATTTTCTTCTTTTGTTTTCAATTGTAAAATTTCTGTTTTTCGTTCTCGTTTAAGGATTTCTCACACGACATACTTTCAGTTTTATACTTTTTCTGATTTATATTAACAAAGCCACTTCGACAATAGATTTCTAAGACAATACATGCAAGTATAACAGTATTCACAGAATGTGTTTTTACAACAGATTTTAATTTCAAAATATCGTATTACTGGGAAATGTTTTCAAACTTTCTGTTTGATATTTTGGGAACATTCTTCTTACATTCACTCTTCTTCTTTGTTAAGTACGCACAATTATGTACATATGCCAATGGTAGTCGAGTGGGGTGTCGTATAATTTTATCGACGAGTATACCTCATGAACTAATGAATTGGCTGATTTGGATTATCAAGTGACAGTGATTAAGCTATAAGGTAGCTCTGTTGTGTCGAAGCTTACTAGCCTATGCTAGCGTATGTATATCCACCTTGGGCTTCGAGATTGGGATACAACCAATCAGTGTATTCAGTACGATACCGGGCTCCAAGCTACATGTATTCATACTGGTCAATATCGAGACCTTTCTATACTTTCTCTCTGCTTGCCTGCCTATCTGTCTGACTGTTCATTTCTCTCTCTACATGGACAGTGGCCGAGTTGATTAATTGCAACTCGTTCACCAAGCCGAAGTTCTATGCTGCTGTATGAGGCTACCAGTACCACTACGATGATCCAACTTCATCAGCCGGCTCAGAAAACTGGGGATCATGCACTCTGTCGACCCTGAAGCTTGAGAGGAACTGAGGAGCAAACAACCCTGTCAACTTTTTCCATCAACCTAGGTAAAACCATTTAAGCCACGGTGTGATCTACGTGCAGAGACAAAGAAAAATTTGAAATAGATTCGGGGAAAATGTTAAAAACTGAATTATTTCCATAATATTTTATTTAAAGCCTAAATTACTAGTAAATAGTATTTCATTTCATGCTCAAATCACTAGTGAATACTATTTACTATTTCTTACTAATAATTGAATTAAATATAAATGAAATATTTTTTTTTGCGTTTAAGTGAAACGTAGAAAACATAAAAGATAACTATGTTCTACTTCTCATTTTTTATTTTTCATTATTTCTTATTATGTATTACGTAAGCATCGAAAATACGAAACAATGAATTGAAAACAGAAAATATAAATTTTTAAACGAAACAGATCGCCTAAATGTCGTTCACTAGCTTCTGAGTATTATGTTAGAATAAATATTGCTTGTAAGTATTTCTGAGCATAAGTATATGTGTTTATATTTTAGATGTTGGCATGTACATATGTATAATATAGATATGCTTGCCCATATCTTTGTTAATTACATCTTGAGTAAACGGATGTACATATTTATGTCGGTCTGTATCTGATAATATTAGAAACAGTAAACAATTTGTAATTTTAAATTACCTTAGTGTAACATTTTCAGATTTTTTTGAAAAGAGATTAAAAATTTTACCATTAGTTTATGCATGTATGAATTGGGTATTTTATATGTCATATCGTATATATTAGCATAACTTCAATATATTTTCTATAATACTATGTTCTTGTGTAACTACTATTTCAAAGAATAGTTTATTTGCAATATCACGTATCAGTTGAAAAAATAAATTTATTTATTTACAATTACTTATTTCACTACTACTTCCAAGTTATATTATTATAATTAAAGTTATAATTGGAAATGGAATAAATTTTATAATAAGAAAATATCGTCACCTTATGACCCAAATTGAAAATAACTTGAAGTAGAAAATTTTGTTCATTTTGTTGATCAATATCATTTTCTTTTTCAAGTTGCTATACATTTCTGTGGCTTATTCTTGAACAATATAGAGTATAAAAATCAAACAATATAATATTCGCATCAATAGTATTAGTGTTAATTACATATTTAACTTCCCAATTCTAATATTTGTTATAAATAAATTCATAAATAGAAACTCTACTTACCGATTTATCGACAGCCTTATAGTTTCGTGAGTGGGACCAATAGAGACCGACCAGTCTCAACCTATCGCGTGCACGCAGCTGTTCGCAGGTTGCTGCTCTACAGACAGAACTTCAAACATTAATAACTTTTTAACGAAGCCTCAATCATCAAATTGGTATTCTTGATTTTCATCTGATTTTGCCCTTTAGAATTTTCCTGTAAAATTTTTCTCCAAGGTGGCCGAACGTGCATATCTATTTATTTGTCGCTATACAGTGTTTAGAGTTACTACATTTAATAAATTTCGGAGATATGTTTTGGTTTATTAGTATTATTTTCTTTCAATTCTACAAAGAAAATAATCAATAGTATGTCAAGAGTATACTGATATACTATACATATGGGTACAACGATTATGATGTTTAGTTACTATCAATATTAAGATTTCATGTTTATTCATCTTTTTGCATATTTAAACTATGTAAAGTACAATTTGTTAGAGACATAGACAAAGGTGTGGGTTCAAACAATAATATGGGATGCTTTATTACGTATGTGCCATTTTCTTATTCCCTCTTATTTTTTAAACCAGTTATAGTTTGTTTAATATCCGAAGTGAAAGGATGCTTTCAAAATTATTGTGTGTAGCGTCCATTCTGAACGTCTTCGTACGAGATATATTTCGTTTATTGCTTGTGAGTCCATCTTCTCTATACTGCAAAGTTTCTCAATATGTAAAAGACTCGGTGCTCAAGTGTTTCATATCATGAAAAGAAGGTATTTTCTTCATTCGCCGGCAGCGTCGAACGTAGAAAAGAACAGTGAGCGAAAAGAAAAGAAATGTACTAGCATTTGAGATATTTAGTAGAAATCAAAGGCGTATTCATGAGAATAAAACTTTTTTCTACTTAATTATTTTTCAACAAGAATTTTAATATCATATTTCTAGTTTTTTTCTGATTAAAATAAGACCAAATACGATATAATCTAGATTATATTTAAATACTAAATTAGTAAAAGCATTGACTAAATAATTAAATACAATTTGGATAATATTATGTTTACGTTTGTTTTAATCAGAAAAGTGTTAGGAATATGAGAGTAAAACTTTCGTTGAAAAATAACGATTAATAAAAAAAAATTTGTGTACTATCGTATTAGTGTTGCTTTACCGACACACACATTGACTTCATTTTTTTCCGGTACCCGCTCGAGATTTGTTTTCGTTTCCAAATGTGGTAGAGCAGAAACGATTTCTGTCCACTATTGTTGCGTAAAAAGACAAAGCTTGTTTCTTCTATGCTGTTCAAGTAACGATAAGCATATCTTCTTTTCTTTTCAAGTAGTAATAAACAGATTTTAATTCCTTTAATATGCAATAATGGAGGCATTTAATGGAGCAACATTTTGATACACAAACGTATGTTTTCTCATGTTTCTTTATTGGAAATAGAGAAACTTTAGAATAGAAGAAAGAATAAAAAGAAATCTTTTGGAAAATGATTCTTTCCAATCTCAACAACCACTACGAGACTATAGAACTATTCGTCAGCGAAAGCGAGGCAAGCAATTTCAGCAATTCTGTAATTATTATTAAATGATGAAGTTAATCCATTTTTAATTTTCGTTGAATCCAGTAACTTGTAAATATTCTGTAAACATTGTTTATAAACACGGTAGACACTATACGTCACAGGGCGAATCGTATCTCAGCCGTCAGTAGGTACAGTGAAAACTCGATAAATGTCTTCAAGAGCTGTTCCGTAAATGTAACATTTTTATCCCCACCACTAGGGGGATCCCCCTTGAACCAGTGAGGCGAAGTGTAACCGGAGACGTAGCGGCTTTCTTTAAAAATCTTTATTGCCTTCGTCATCTTAGTTTAAATGTCCCTGTCAGTGTGACCACACTACTGTACAAGAAGAAAGTTTTTTATTTTTTACTTTTTTTTAATAAAAATTTTACTATCATGTGGGGAAGATTTTTCTAATTAAAATGAGACTAAACACGATATAAATCGGCCAATATTTGTTACCATAATATTGAATTAAATATTGTGTACTCGTATCTTCGCAAGGTCAGTGGATTGGTACATTTATCGAACAGTGGTAGCTAACGAAACCCCCTATTTCATAAGTGTTGCAGTTTTTGATCACTTACGAAACGGTGGAACCGTTCCGTTTGAAAATAGCTACCTCCCGTTCGATAAATGTAGCCAGCACCACGATGCGTCGTTCTTTGATATTTCCGAACATAGAAAAGGACAGCACAAGAAGGATAAATAAAGAGAGAAAGACTCGCAAGTACAATATTTAATTAAATATTATGCTACCAAATATTGACCGATTTATATCGTGTTTAGCCTCATTTTAATCAGAGAAATCTCCCCAACATGATAGTGAAATTTTTATTAACAAAAAGTAAAAAATAAAAAATTTTCTTCTGTGCAGTAGTGTGGTCACACTGACGCGGATATTTAAACTGGGGCGATAAATCCGAGTTTCAGTCCCTCTTTCTTCTTTAGCTACTGACTCTTTCTACGTTCGAAGCGTCGGCAAACTACAATCAAATTCGAAAGACGATTCTCCTATTCTGTAAGTGTTGCTGACCGGACCCGGAGTAGCGACATTTATCGAGTTTTCACTATATAAGGAAATTTATAAAGTATCATAATGGAAAAAAAATTTCGAAATTTTTTTTTAGCGGAAATACACGTTTTAGGACCCCCTCATCATATTGTGACTACTACAAAAAAACATATTTTTTTTTTGTTCCTATGCTATTGACATGATTGCGTCTAAACGGCTGAATGAATTTCAATGAAACTTAACATTTAAGTTTTATGTTCTCGTTTTAAGGTCTCATTATATTTTAAGCGTGATCAGCTCCCATATAATGATGATTATACGTTTTTAGTTTTATAATTATTTCGATACATACACATCATTTGTAACAAATTTTTAAAGCGATTTATATAAATCTTAAGAAGGATTAAGATCAAATATATTTTTCTCCTATCTTTCCTAGACAGGAAAAATTAAACGAAATCTTATGCCTTGCATACCTACCTAAACCACATAAAAAACGTATTCCACAAATATTTTAGAATAATGTTGTTCAAAGCAGTCTTACTCGTAAAGGGTTAATTAAGGGTTAATTAAAATGAAAAACCACTCTTAGCCAGTACCGTGCACGCTACAGAAATAGATTACTACTGACTTTTACCACTATGTTTTTTAATAACCGTATCAAATTGTTACACACAATCAAATGTTATATATTTGACTTAACTTTACATAACAAAATAATTGTAACGATAGGTAAAAGAATAACGTGCACGCTACCGTTCAATGGAAACCACGGGAAGGTGGTGGTCACTTCCATCAGGAGGGAAATGTAAAAAATTGTTGTTTCTTTGTAACATTATCACATGCCATATATTAGAACGTCTATATTCTTCTTTCCTTTTTTTTTGATTCCCCTCTAAATTCATTTCTGCAAAATGAAATATATTAAATTGACGTCTATATACTGCTATTCATTCAATAGAACTTTATTTCTAATTATTGCCTTTTAAAAACCTATGGGAACTGTGCTATATATATCTACGTCCTTTCTTCGTCCGGGCATTTCAACGGCCCATCGATGCGCGAGCAGTATAAACAAAACACTATCGCCACGTGCTCGAGCCACTGCTGTTTCTCTTGAGTCAGTTGAATTCGGTCGACGAGGACGAACATCAGGACAAATTTAAAGGTACGTGCCGTAGGTCATTCTGAGATATTTAAATTGAAAAAAAGCTTTCGCGTAATTTCTGTAATTTTCTGTTCTTTCGCTTTTCTGCTTTTATATCACGGAAACGGTTGTGAAATCGAAGAATAAGTGTAAGCGCGGTTTTTTATCTTCATGGATAAATGATCATAGGTTTAAATTATGGATACGTGCAGTACCCCATGATAGAAGTCGTTTTTATTGTACTGTATGCAATAAGTCTTATTCTTGCGGTTCCTCAAACGTGTATAGACACGGAGAATCTGGGTGTCATAAAAAAAATAGTACTTCTAAAAGGACTTTTATGCCTCAATGGCTTGAGAATGATTATTTCAAGCCATGGTTGCATAAAGTCGACGGCGACCCTTATTCGTGGTTCCGTTCGGTTTGCAACAATCAATTTTCATGTCGATTATCGACGATTTATAATCATGCAGATTCTCAGTGTCACATTGAGAATTATAAAAAGAGTAACAATAACGCAGACAATTTGAATAATAATTTTACGACGCAATCCGAAGAATCGCCTCTGTCGTTGGATGAAAGGATAAAATCCGCGGAAATCAAATTTGCCAAATTAATAGCCGAAAAAAATATTCCGTATCGAACCGCAGAGACGATTCTTGAAGTTTTCAAAGACATTGGGCAAGATCCTGATGTCTTGAAACATATGTCGTTCGGTCGAACAAAGTGTTCAAATATTATATCAAACGTTTTGTATCCTGTAGAAACAAAACGTATTTCTAGTGTTTTACAAAACACTAAATTTTCTATTTATATTGACGAAACATCCGACTCGACCAACGAGAAATGGATGACGTTTCTTGTTCGTTATGTTGCACCCGAGACTTTGGATGTTCGAACGGAATTGGTAGAATTATTACATCTTGATGCCAGAAATTGTGACGCAGATAATTTATTTAAAACATTTGAAATTGCCATGATAGAAAGAGAAATTCCGTTCGAAAATATTGTCGCGTTGTCATGTGACAACGCTGCTGTCATGACAGGGCGACACTCGTCCTTTATGACAAAGCTTGCAACAAAATGCAGGGACAAATTTTTGACTGTCCGCTGTCCGTGTCATCTGTCTGCAATGGTAGTGCGCGAAGCGTGCAATACCATTCCAGACATATGCGAGGAGTTGTTACGAAAAGTAGCAACTTTCATATACAGTAGTCCCAAACGTTCGGCTATATTCCGCGAATTTCAGCAATGTTTTCAAACAACCGACAGAAAAATTTTAAAATTGTGTTCTACGCGATGGTTATCGCATTATACATACATCCGTAGTTACACTTTTAGAGAATTGGGACTCTGTATTGCTTTTTTTGCAAGAATTGACAATAAGCGAGAAATCAGAGTCCGGGGAACGTCTGTTAATCTCGATGCAAAATCCAGAGGCCAAAGCATATCTTTATTTTCTAAATTACGCTCTTGAGTTTTTTTATAAATTTAGCATTTTCTTTCAAACTCAAGAGACAAGAATTCATTTGCTTCAAAAGAATGCGGCAGAACTTTTATGCGATATATTACGCAATTTTCTGAAACCGCAGCTTTTGAAACACATGGATTTAGTAAGAATGATGAATTTTTCTGTAGTCGAAAATCAACTTCCATTTAATAGTATAAATTTAGGAACAGAGTGTCTTAATTTTCTGCATCAACTGAATGCAGAAGGCAAGTCCGACATCGTAGAAACCGTAAGGAAAAATTGTTTAATGTTTTATATTACAGCTGCAAACGAAATTCGTCATCGATTGGCAATCGATGACGAATTTCTTAGGATGTTGTATGTTTTTGAACCAACTTTTATACTAAATGATACAAATAGAGACATTTCCTTCAGAAATGTTCTCTTAATCGCTAAGAATTTCGGCGGTTTCGACGAAGAAGAACTGCAAACAGAATGGTCAGTATTGCCTTTGGAATTTACAACGAAAGGTGGACAGACGCTTATCGAGATGAAATTCGATGGTTTCTGGAAAACAATTTTATTAACGCGAAATTTGGACTATAAAATTAAATTTCCTGAATTGATGAAATTAGTAAATACAATTAGATCACTTCCAAATTCCAATGCCGATGCAGAAAGATTGTTTTCCATGTTACCTGACATAAAAACAAAGAAACGGAATAAACTTTCTTCGGCCAGCGTCAACTCTATTTGCGTTGTGAAATCTTCGTTAAAGGCGCAGAGGGAAAACTCTCAACCCATGGAGGTAGATGACGATCATCTAGCTCTATTGTATTCCAAAAATTTATGTCATAGATTTGCTAAGAAGCAAAAGTGTAATTTAAGATTAAACGCAACATATGACAATAACTTTGAGAATTTTCCCGCTACGTCATATGACGAAAATTAAGGTACCGATTTACTACAGAGCTTTTCTCTAGAGAGATTTTTCTCTCCAGAGAAAAGCTCTTTAGTAAATTCGTACTATTAGGCTGCAATGACAGTATAAACGTTTTCATGCGACGTCGCGGTAGACTGGTCTTGTTACGTCAACGGTACCGTGACGTAGGCGCAACAAGGTGTGATGCATGTACCATAACGTCACGCGAAAGCGCTTACACTGCAACCGCAGTCTTGTTAGTGATGTCCAAAATATTTTTTTTTGGACATCGCTAATATGTAAATAGTCGTTCAATTTGTCTCGTGTTGTTACTTTTTTTACGTATTTCGCTTGCTGTAAATACTATTCTGCTTGCTCTAACTATCATTTTTTTTCTTCATTTATTTGCTTATATTTTGCCGTATATTTTTAGTTAGTGAAATTGCTTGCTGTAGATAGTGTGGCTATGACGTAGAATGTCGCGCCTTGTTACACTTACGTCACGGTACACGTTGTTAATTTACGTTTAGTTACATGTGTTAACATTTTTGTGAGAAATAAAGGAATATATACCAAATATTCATCCACCTCGTCGTGAACATTATTGTGTGTATAGCCGTAGACGCTATAGTAGGGTCTGCTAGGATGCCTTAACGGAGAGCCCGCTAGCAGACCCGGGACGTAACGCCTCTCCATAGCTTTTTCTTACCATCTTTTCCACAAGACACCACACAGCTAATCATAATACACCACTGGTGTGGAGGTTGTAGTGGTGATAATGTCGATGCGTTCAAGTTTTGTTTGAAACGGTTGGTGACCTCGATTATTGTTGAGCCAGTGATGGTGTTTCGAACAATTTGGGTTTTCCGCGCCCGGAAAATTACCAACTTGTTCTGGAGGCCAAGATCGACGGAACGACCAGATCAATAACGAGACGCTTTATCGCTGGTCGAAACTAGACAGGCCGAAAAGATCGATCAGCCGATACGCGCCGGCTCTCTTCGCTCCCCGTTTTCCCCACTCCCCGGGGCGCCAGGGCTGCTCGGTCCACCCATGGCACCCGCGGGGTCTGGGGGGAGAGGCGCTGAGCCCGCGGCAGCGCTCGCGCTGTCAACACTCGGCGACGTTTATTACAATGTACATATGATGTGTATAAACTTAAGATATGTTAATAAAATTATGGATAATTTAAAAACGAAGAAAATAAAGTTAACAAAACGTCCACAACAGATGGGAAGAAGTGTAATTTCATTAAATAGAAATAGTGTTGTGTGAATATAGTGTTTTCTTTAAGTGGTGAATACTAATTGTGACATTATACATATATATGTATATGTATGTGGTGAGTGAGAGGCGTGGCGCGTGAGTGAGACCGCGCGACGCGGGGATAACGTAAACAGGCGGTAGTTTTTAAGACGGGGACCCGATTGAGGAGTCAGTCGTCGCCCTGCGCCAAAGTCGATCATTTGGAAGTATTAGTCAATAAACTATCTTATAAACATCTGTTCCCGCTGTTTTATTTCATCGTCAGGGGATTCCCTCGTATATTCCAATCTGCAAGGGCAAGAATCCCACATGTATGTATATAATTGTATATACGAATGGACGATTAGTTGAGGCTTGTGGGAGAAGTGAAGGTTGATCTTATCCACCTGTTGGTGAGTGCGGAAGGTGTCGCCACAGTTCGCACGTAAGTGAAATTTTGGATATAAACAATCAGCGAATACTTATTAAATTCCTGTTTACATTTTTAAATTGAAGTGTATTTGAAAAATTAATAACAGTTTTATTCGTAAGTAACTCGGAAGAATCGTGATACACGTACTGTAGACCGATGAGAAGAAGACGAGGCAAAAGTATGCGGGTACGATTGGTCACTGTCGCTAAGCCACACCTCATGCACACGCATTCTAGATCGTCGCGCGCTATTAGCCGACGCGGTCACACACACTAATCGTGTCGCCTGACAAAGACGCTTGGAGACAAAGTGAGATGAGACGACGTCTGCGTTGCGGTGGATTTTAAACCATGGGCGTAGGCTCGGATTATAGCGTTCTAAACTTTCCAAGCCTACGGTCACTTTTTCGAAATTCAATAGAGACGCGACCTTTAAGACTTAAGCACTCCTTGTTGCCTATCATCCTCTCAAGACAGCCCACATGTTTCCACTTCAAGACTCTCTTCCCTTTTCAAATTTTAAATTCTACATCTTTGCAATACATTGGAAAACAATTTGCGGATAATTTGAAATCGTTGTAATAAGACTCTAAGTTTAGTCTATTAAGAACATTTAATTTCGTTATATACAGGGTGTACGACCACCCCTGGGAAAAATTTTAATGGGGGATTCTAGAGGCCAAAATAACACGAAAATCAAGAATATTAATTTCTCGATTGTAGCTTCGTTAAAAAGTTATTAACAATTAAATTCAAAAGTTTCAAATCGTTCTGGAAAAATTATTTTCGATTGCGGGCATCAATTACAATCATTTTTGGTGAATAGACATACCCCCGAAATCTTGCGCATTTTCGAGGAAAAAATTCAGTGCGGGCAGAATTTTAAATGTTAATAACTTTTTAACGAAGCCTCCATCAACAAATTGGTATTCTTGATTTTCGTCTTAATTTGGCCTCTAAAATCCCGTATTAAAATTTTTCCCAGGAGTAGCCGAACACCCCGTATATGTAAGGAAAAATAATTGACTTTTATTAACAATACAGCACAGTTTCCGTATTTACGTTTTCATTCATGAAAAGTTATGCACGAATAATAGTACTATCTCCCTCGAAAATACGGAATTGCTACGCCTATGTAAGAGTGTGCCGCTGAAGTCGAATGGTGTGGGCTACGCGAGGATCAAACGTGGGGACAAGGCGGTGCGTGCGAAGTGCTCCCTCTGCCCCTGTGCCGTCCCGCTCGTCTTCTTCTCATCGGTCTACGGTACACGTAGACATTTACGAATAACATAATCGCGGTACGTGTTTATTTAATTGCATAGTGGTTAGTGCCTGAAAGGATTATTTGTGGATACTTGTGGACACTGTGGACAATCGTGGGGCGTGTATAATCGCATGTGGGTGATTTTTGTTCACAACATTGTGTATTGGAACTGGCATTCACCCTTTCTCTGTGAAAATCTCGTCGGACGAGTTTTGATATGCCCTTCTGGATTTTCATAAGACAGGTTGAATCTTATTCAACGTAAGGTGTTCGCATTCCCATAAGTGGACAAAAATCTAAGGCTGTCGATAATGTCGGTAAGCAGAATTTTTCATGCTGCGTGAGAACCACTAGCACTCGCCTGCCGCAACCGTCCGCGCGAACCAGCTGTTTAGCGGATTGTCATTCTACAGGCGGAACTTTAAATGTTAATAACTTTGCAACGAAGCCTCCATCAACAAATTAGTATTCTTGATTTTCGTCTTATTTTGGCCTCTACTATCGCTCATTAAAATTTTTGCTAGAGGTGGCCGAACACCCTGTACGTATATATAGAATTTGTTCTTACAAAGCATCGTTTTCGAGATTATCAATTTTAGAAACGTATCTAATATATTTACCTTTGACAACGATTTCTTATAAAGGATATTTAATCAATATAAATTCTTCTAAAATAAAGGGATTGTTATTTTCAATAAAAGTGTTAAATGTGCCAAAAATAATAAAACAAGACATTCAGACTAATACAACTAACAGTACTTGAATATTGAATAATATCGGCCGTAATATTCTCTAATTTTCGTTTCATTATTCAATCCATTGTAAGTTATTTGCATACTTCGCATCGTTATCATGTTTCGTCATAAATTACGTTGCAATTATTATAATATTCCTTCGTGAGTATTGTTTAACATGTATAATCCTATGTTAAATTGCATTCCGTTCGTTCTGCGGTGAAAATAAACCGTTAATAATGCAAAAACCGAAATACGCGAGAGGCACTACGTATTTTCTCTGGAATTCGACCGCAGTAAAAAACGAAACGCAAGAATTATTGATAAGAGGAATGAGAGGAACGCACACGGCTCGGTGGCTGAAAAGTATTCCACGTGAGACGGAAATTCATATACAATAGATCACGAAGAACTTTCGTGTACGATTACACGGTTTTAAAGTCTTTTCTTTTGGAACAGTGTTTTTAACAAAATTATCAAAAAACATCAGTAATTATAAGCATCACATTGTTTTTTGTTGATATTCGTGTTTCTCCACGATCAAGATTGTTAAAACATTCAGTTTCAATTTCGCGCCTTTCTTTTTGTTATTAAATAATGCCGCTAGGTAGCGCCGCAATAGGTTAAGTTTTTGTTTCCTTCCTTTTTTTGTATGTGCGTGTGGTTCTGTTCTGTTTGATGGTCTTTTGCTGTTTGGTTGATATCTGTACGAAATAAAGTTTAATTATCAAACAAAGATATGTTAAGAGTGAGTCTAGGGATATTCGTCGGAGGTATGAGGAATGGGATATAGGCGGAAGGGACAGGGGAGCGAGCGGGAATAGAGAGGAGAGAGTTGGGTTCGAGAAGAGAACGGTGAAGCACGTGTCCGAGGCAGCGAGGCTGCGTAGTTGGGATTTTGGACTGTGAACGTTGAATGGTAAATGTGGGAGACTGTGGTCATACTTGGTGAACAATAAATAGTTTATAACAGATATTATAAGGAAAAAAAGATTAGTCCTAGATGGAATTGCAAATCCTATTAGGTCAGATACTTAAGGTCTACGACTAACAAGGAAGTGTTTGAATTAGACTAGGTAAGAAATGTAGACAAAAATGTATACAGAGAAATTCTAGAAACTGGAATAAACCGTAGGTCTTTTCTAAGCAAAGACACAAAAGATTCGTAAATGAGAAGCTTAAATTCTCCATGTGAAGCCATCTTTTGGTGATATGTATAATGTTGTTTATTTAATAAAAAAGTGCAAATATGTACAACATACACGTGCATTTATTTCTTTAAATTGAACTGTGGCGGCCAAGGCACCACATACGCCTTAGCCGTTTGAAGCCGCTACAATGTATGGTTGCACACGAGACGATGGTTGCACACGAGACGACCAGAGCCGCGTGAGCCGAAAAGCCGTTGTCGTCGTCTCTGACCGTCTTTTGTTTTTGAAGGCCTCTTGGTACGGTGGCGATGATCGTACCAGAGAGTCGAGCGTAACCCGCACCACGAGTCACGTTGTTGTACGACAGCAACAATACAATTGTGCGGAACGGAACAGAGCGGAGTCATTATCTTCCCGATCCCACATTGGTGACCCCGACGTGATCTCGCCGCGCAAGTAAAGTTTTTTTAAGAAAATTTGGACATTTTTCGTATACGGACAATATTAGTTAGGGTAGAGAAATAAGTGTATAGTGTTAAGGACATAAGAAAAGGACACGGTCTGACAAATAGTAAGCGCGGTGTGTGTGTGCGGTGAAACTATTTTTTTTTGTGACCAAGACTGGTAAAATGACTGACCCTAACGTTAACGCAGGGACATCCGCGGGTGTGCCGTTGGCAGTTGATCGCGTCGCTG
>NW_025106816.1:0-24765 GCF_013123115.1 Colletes gigas
AATTATAATCGAAGCACAACGTATCAACGTATAAATTAGTTATAATCGGAACACAACGTATCAACGTATTAATTATAATCGAAGCACAACGTATCAACTTATAAATTGATTATAAGCGAAACACAACGTAACATGTAACGTAATGGACGTTCGTAGCGTAATCCTCGTGATCGACGTTCACTCTCAAAAAAGCCCCACTCTTTCCCGGACTCGCGCTTTTATCCTCCAGCTCCCGAACACTTGCCGGTTTCACGTCCGGTCATGTTTCGAGAACGTTCTCGTCGGTTCGTATCAATATCGCGTTACCATAGTCCATGCACTCATACATTCAATCATGCAATCATTTAGAGTCGACACATTCATGTAGTTCAATCATTCCAGAACGTTCTTGACATTTTCCATAGTTCCTCATCCGGTATTACTTCTCGAATATTCCTAACGTTACCAAACATTCCGTCTCTAAGGTCATTGCACACATACATTCAACCATTCACTCAGAGTCGACACATTCAGTTCACTCAGCCATTCCCTGAACATAGTTCTATTTCTATAGATAAGTACCTGTAATAACTTTAATAATATCTCAAAGTAAAACCTAAACCAAAACCTGGTACCATTCCAACTTTTCCTTGTTAGAACCGAGTTTTCAATTTGTCTTAGCGAAAATCGCAATCACATTTTGCACATTATTCTAAAGCAATTGTGGTATTCGTTTTCAATGCGATTTAAGTAAGCATGTAATGTATAAGATTTCATTTAATTTTTTCTTTTCTAGAGAAGTTAGAGAAAAAGTTTATATAATTTCTTTTATATATAATTTAATTCGTCCTAAGATTTATATAAAACATTTAAAAGATTTTTTATACATTATGCCTATATATCGGAACAACTATGAAACAAGAGGTATAATCATTATTATCCATGGACTGATTATAGTCAAAGTCTAACCGGACTTTGAAATGAGAACATAAAACTTAAATGTAAAGTTTCATTTAAATTCATTCAGCTATTTATACTCAATCGTATTAATAATATATATACAGGGTGTTCGGCCACCTCTTGCAAAAATTTTAATGAGCGATAGTAGAGGCCAAAATAAGACGAAAATCAAGTATACTAATTAGTTTATGGAGGCTTCGTTACAAAGTTATTAACATTTAAAGTTCCGCTTGAATCATGGCAACCATCGAGCATATGCGTAAGCGTAGGAGGTCAGGAGACGATGTATTACAGGAACCGAGCTTACCGACTTATCGATCGCCTTTCGTGTTTGCGTCAACTCTCAGGACGGCGACCGTGGTACGTTGAATGAAATCCGACAGCCCCTCGTTTTTCGTCAACTCCCAGGAAGGTAAACGCATATCGTCGAATAGGATTCAACCTGTCTTATGAACATCCAGAGGGGCATATCAATACTCGCCCGACAAAATGTTCACAGAGAGAGGGTGAATGCCTCTTTTAACACACACATTTTTTTCTGCATAAAAATCACCCACACGCGAGCATACACGCATCGCGATTGTCCCGTCCGCGAATGTCCACGTGTACGCGCACCACGATTGTCCCGACCGCGAGTGTCCACAGTAAATACTTTTCGACGAGCACCACTATCAATTAAATATACACGCGCACCGCGATGTCCCGTCGCGAATTCCACGTGTACGCGCACCGCGATTGTCCCGTCCGCGAGTGTCCACATACACAGAGAGAACTGCCTCACAAAAGATGTTCCACGTGGCCACCATTCTCTTGTAGGCACAGCTGCATTCTTCTCTGGAAATTTCGTCGCATATTTTCTAAATGAGCCCCTTCTCGTGACTCAATAATACCAGCTGAAAACGTAATCCGGCTATTGAGTTCGTCGAGCGAGTTTACTGGTGTTGAGTAAACTAAATCCTTTAAGTGGCCCCAGTAGAAAAAATCAAGGGGGTTGAAATCAGGTGAACGAGCAGGCCACAGCTGAGGTCCTCCTCGTCCAATCCACCTGTTTTTAAAGTACGCGTTTAAATGCCCGCGTACTGCCAGTGTGGAATGGGGCGGTGCACCGTCGTGCATGTGTTACAGTGAAACACCGAAATCTGGAGAATGTCGACTTTCACCGGTGAATGTCAACATTCACATAGTCGCTTAGTGTATGACCGAAATATTTGCTAAACACCCTCATTTCTGACTTACACCGGTAAATGTTGACATTCACCATGCACTAATGGTGAGTGTTGAACATGTTGGAGATTTATATTTTCTTCTCCGTAATTCAGTCGCTATAAAACGTCACAAGGGTGACGTAACTTTTTCGCCTCTCTTTCTGAAAGGATCTTACCCAGACCTAACCCAGACCTTTTGTACGTGGGGAAATCCTCATGGACACCCCGAGGCCCTAAGTAGGGGGGGCCTCGGGGTAGTGCCGGACTCTTACCGGCTAAAACCCCACGGTGACCGTCCTCCGGCGCTGCGGCGAGGGACCGGGAACTCTAGTGAGACATCACAGAGTCCCCCGCCGCGCCTTGCCTGTCGAGGCTCATCCCGGGGGGAAGGACGACGTGTCCTTCTCCCCCTGATTTCTCCGCCACGGACGCCAGGTCACCCGACGCCCGCAGCCCCGGGGCTGCCTTCGGTGCTCGGGCCCCTTGCACCGAGCACCTGCAACCCCCAGGGGCGGCCTGCCAATCTCCTGACCACCGACGTGGTGGTCGGAGGAGAGTGCTGGCGGGCCGCCCCACTTCTGGAGGTCCCACTAGACCTCAAGGGCGTCGGAGGGGGCCAGGAGGCGAAGGATGCCTCGCTCTGCCCCTCTCGGCCCTCCCTCTCCGAGCGGGATGCGCGGTCCGCTCGCGCTCCCGCTCGGCGGCCTCCTTCTGTGACATAACAACTTCACAGAAGGAGGCCACCACTTGCCAGGTTTTCTCGCTGGCCACCATCTTTCCCACTATGGTAGCCAGCGAGAGATTTCTTCCCACTTCCTGCTCCAGAACACGGCGCTCATCTACCCACGCTGGGCAGACTTCCAGCGTGTGCTGCGCCGTGTCCTGGGGTCCTCCACAATGGTGGCACACCGCCGTCGCCTCCTTCCCGATTCGACACAGGTACTCACCAAAGCAACCATGCCCGGTGAGTACCTGTGTCATCCTGTAGGACAGCCTACCCGGTTTTGTCCTGCCACTCTTGCCAATGTGGCAGGACTGCACCAACGGACCGTTGCGTGGCTCCAGCCGGAATCATTTGCTGGAACCACATAAATACAACGGTCCGTTGGGCATGGCGCCTCGTCTCCTCGACCGCTTGCCTCCTTTCCTCTGGCGGTCTCCCAGCCTCCTGAAGCTCCCTGGAGTGACGGTACACTTGCCGGTTTCTCCAAGCGAGGAGCTCCAGGGGCGGAAGACACGCCAGGGTAGTCGCCGCCTCGTGGGAGATGGTGCGATACCCTCTAATCACCCGGATGGCCAGCCGACGGTTGACGCGGCGCAGCATCTCCGTACTGCGCCGGCTGGCATCCAGGTCTGGGGCCCATACTGGGGCCCCGTAGAGGGCAATTGACCGCACCACCTCCACGTAGAGGCGGCGGACTCCAACATCGGGCCCCCCGATATTCGGGAGAAGGCGGCCTAGAGCGGCAGCTGCCCTCTCCACCCGGGGGGCCAAGCGGTCGAAATGCTCGACGAAGCGCCACCGGCTGTCGAGGATCAGGCCCAGATATTTCATATGGGCCTTCACCTCGACGTAGGCTGTCCCAACTCGGATCCGCAGGCCGGCCGGCGGCACCCCACGGGGGCCAAGTCTCTGAAAAAACATGGCCTCCGTTTTCTGGGGTGCCACCTCCAGGCCTAGTCTGCGGATTTCGGCGACGACAGTGGCCACCGCCACCTCTGCGGCGCGTGCTGTCCCTCTCCAGTCTGACCCGCTGACGAGCACCAGCGTGTCATCGGCATAACACGCCAGCGCAACGTCAGCGGGCAGAGGGGCCCGCAGTACCGAGTCGTACCCGACGTTCCATAGCAGGGGTCCTAGAACCGACCCCTGCGGAACACCGCGTACGACTCCCCTCCGCATGACTATTCCATCCCGGCCGGTGCAACTGATCCACCTGTCGCTAAGGTAGGACCCGACGATCCTCCTCAGGATCTTACCCAGATCTAACCCAGATCTTTTTTTTTATAAGGCGGAGGGGAAATCTTCCATAAGACACCCCGGGCCAGGCCCGGGGTAGTGTCGGATTCCTACCGACTAAAACCCCTCCGCCGCACTGTCCCCGGGGCGGCATTGTTTAACACATTACTTCGCTCCCGGGGCAGTGGCCGCCCGATGTTGCGCGGCGGCAGCGACACCCTCTTCCTCTCCGGTGGAGCCACCCCACTGGTGACCCCTCCGAGGTATCCTCCTGCAGGCACGTAGGGGGGGGGGTCCATCACCCCCCCCCCTATTCGTCATACCACTACCCTAACCCGCAGGTTGAGGGTACGTGTCGCACTAATCCCCCTAGGGGCTCGCAGTATAAGGGGTAGCACCCCTTGGGCTCGCACGCCCTATTCAGCCAAATGGCCTCGTCAAGAGACATCACAAGAGACAGTACACACATGTAAGACTACACATACCTATATCAAAACAGCGACTAGACGTGATATAAACATATATACATGTCGCCTACCTGCATTATACTGTTTTGCCTCCTTATGGTCCCGGAGGGACCCCCTCAATCTACCTATGGGCCCCCAAATTCTCAGACCCCCCATACCATGTGTCCCAACTAGGAACACTGTGTGTGTATGGGTGCCAAATTTTCACCTGACCCTGTATTTTAGGACCATTCGTCGGGTTTACTTATGTAGAAAAGGGTAGACGCAATGCGAAAACAGAGAGCAAGAAATTTAGGACGTAAAATATAATCTGTGTAAGTAAATATAATATAGTATGTGAAAATAAAGTCTGGTTGTAGTGTAGGGTTTTACCTAAAGTACCCTGTATATAAAGATAGCAGGGTAAGGGTAGAGCTAACTATAAGTCATATATAACGCAAGATAAAAAGCAGAATAAAATATAAAATAAAAATATAAGGCAAAATATGAAACTATAAATGAAGATATTAACTAGTAGAGGTCCAAATAACGACCAGATAGGCTGTAACCGGTTAAACTAAGCCAATATAGAAACTCCCATAAACCGAGAACATAAAATGTGTAATATAGTATGTAGGCGCAAAAACATGAGGGATGAGAACAAGAAATATGATATAATATAATATAATATAATATAATATAACATAACATAATATGATATAAGTCATCACCACCCTGTTACAGCATCAGTTTTAATTTGGAGTAAAATATAAAATAATGATAATCGTAAAGAATAGGGCAAACTCTGTATTAAATGTAAATATCTAAGATGTGAAAATATATAAAGTACGGTAGAGAAATAAACAAATAAAAAGGGGAATAAAAGAGAACTAGAATAAAAGAAAGAAAGAAGTATAGATACTTTTAAATAGTTTAGATTTAAATTTAAATAAAATAAAATAAAATAAAATAAAATGGAATAAGATGGAACATACCTAGGCTATTAAGTATTAAAACATATAAGGGTATAGCCGAATAAGGGGGTCAAATGTGCACCCAAACCGAATGGAACGAGCCACGGGTCATTCGATAGCAAAAAAAAAATAACCCCTGTGTGCAAATTTTTAACTTGAAATCTCGACCGTGGGGGTAGTAATGGGGTGAAAACGAAAATCATGTTTTTGAATTATTTCTCTTGACCTATTGAGTAAAAAAATGTAAAAAAATTCAGAGACATTTCGGGTACCGGGGCACATACTTTGGGAGATTTTCAGATTTTTTGATTGAAGAACCAGGTAGTGAAAAATAAAAAACAGCAAAAAATGACGAAAAATGCCGATTACGTATTGAAGGAGGCCCGGAACTACTTTTATACTTTTACAGTAAACAGGTATTACTATTACTATTACTCTCAATTTTTTTCAGATTTTTCATTTTGGTGCGCCGCAGTGAAAAAAAATAAAAACCGAGTTTTTCCTCGTTTTCTGCGTATTAGAGTAACTTACACGTTGAATTTTTATGCATCCTTCAATATATAAGTGTTTTGTAGACTGTTTAATGTTTCTACACTAAGCAGAATTACATAACAATTGAAACAAATAAAATAAAGCCAACCGTTAAGCGCAATATATCCTAGAAAATCAACGATATTTTCAACGGCGTCGATGGGGCAGTTGGTAGAGTGTCCGACTGCTGAACCGCTGCAAGTTTTTTTACCATAGGTTCGAGTCTCTCTTCTGGACTTAGTATTTTTTTTTCTACATTATTTTTTTTTCAAATTCTAACTATACAGGGTGTTCGGCCACCTCTAGCAAAAATTTTAATGAGCGATAGTAGAGGCCAAAATAAGACGAAAATCAAGAATACTAATTTGTTGGTGGAAGCTTCGTTAAAAAGTTATTAACGTTTAAAGTGCCGCTCTTACTGAATTTTTTTCTCGAAAATGCGCAAGATTTCGGGGGTATGTCTATTCACCAAAAATGACTGTAATTAAACCCTACAACCGAAAATAATTTTTCCACAACGATTTGCAATTTTTTAATTTTCTCGAATAATTTCACACCTTCTCTATTTTTTTTCTCGAAAGTGGGCAGGATTTCGTGGGTATGTCTAATGACAAAAACTGATTGTAATTGACCCCCGCAACCGAAAATACTTTTTCCACAACGATTTGCAATTTTTTTTCTCCGTTGAAATATTTAGGCACCTAATTGGATTTTCAGTAAGGAATTTTTTTCTCGAAAGTGCGTACGATTTCGGAGGTATGTGTAATGATAAAAATTGATTGTAATTGATCCCCGCAAACGAAAATAATTTTTTTAAAACGATTTGAAAATTTTTTTTCGCCGAAAAATTTCAGCACCTACTCGATTTTTTTTCTCGAAAGTAGATAGGATTTCGGAGGTATGTGTACTCACCAAAAATGATTGTAGTTGACCCCCGCAACCGAAAATAATTTTTCCAGAACGATTTGAAATTTTTGAATTTAATTGTTAATAACTTTTTAACGAAGCTTCCATCAACAAATTAGTATTCTTGATTTTCGTCTTATTTTGGCCTCTACTATCGCTCATTAAAATTTTTGCTAGAGGTGGCCGAACACCCTGTATAACAGTGCTTTATATTTATTTATAAATGTTCTGATTGCATTTTACAAATATTTTAACCTGAAATATGTATAAATATAGTTTTGGAGTGTTTTTTGCGTTTTAATTTTTTTGTCAACCACGATTATTGTTTAACATCTCTTACACTGAAATTAATGTGAAATGTTAGTTTTCAAATCTCTTACCTTTGACTATTGTGAATGGATCGGAGCAGAAGATTGTATATTGGCTTACTATTACTTCTTCTCGCCCTTCGATCAAGCAGATCTTTCTTTCTCGTTCTCTTCCTTTGATAAATATGAATGTGTGCTGCGGCTTCAGTATCTAACGTAGACATGTAAGGGTTATTATCCTTTCCTTACTGCTGGTTTTAAAGATAATGGAAACACTTGTAGGACCAACCTCTACGGACCATGCCAAGTAATTATGTATAAATCCCATCGCATACAGTAGCTTGAACTGAGTAATTAAAAAATACATTGTGAAACCCGAACGCGACAATCACCCATTGACCTGAACGGTCTGGGACCCCACCCAACGAACCTTTATTTCCTTCGTAACGCAGGTAGGACAATTAATCATTTTTCCCCGTGGTTTCCATCGAGCAATGATACTTCATTCAAAAATAAGCATGAAACGATCAAACTGGTACTTAAAAATGGGATTACTAGAAAAAAGTATCATTGACAGAGAGTGGGTTAATAGATTTGGCGTGGAATGGCCCTTACATGTCTACGTTAGATACTAAAGCCGCAGCAAACATTCATATTTATCAAAGAAAGAGAACGAGAAGGAAAGATCTGCTTGATCGAAGGGCGAGAAGAAGTAATGGTAAGCCAATATACAATCTTCTGCTCCGATCCATTCACAATAGTCAAAGGTAAGAGATTTGAAAACTAACATTTCACATTAATTTCAGTGTAAAAGATGTTAAACAATAATCGTGGTTGACAAAAAAAATAAAAACGCAAAAAACACTCCAAGACTATATTTATACATATTTCAGGTTAAAATATTTGTAAAATGCTATCAGAACATTTATAAATAAATATAAAGCATTGTTATATAGTTAGAATTTGAAAAAAAAATAATGAAGAAAAAAAAATACTAATTCAGAAGAGAGACTCGAACCTACGGTAAAAAAACTTCCAGCGGTTCAGCAGTCGAACACTCTAACAACTGCCCCATCGACGCCGTTGAAAATATCGTTGATTTTCTAGGATATATTGCGCTCAACGGTTGGCTTTATTTTATTTGTTTCAATTGTTATGTAATTCTGCTTAATGTAGAAACATTAAACAGTCTACAAAACACTTATATATTGAAGGATGCATAAAAATTCAACGTGTAAGTTACTCTAATACGCAGAAAACGAGGAAAAACTCGGTTTTTATTTTTTTTCACTGCGGCGCACCAAAATGAAAAATCTGAAAAAAATTAAGAGTAATAGTAATAGTAATACCTGTTTACTGTAAAAGTATAAAGGTAGTTCCGGGCCTCCTTCAATACGTAATCGGCATTTTTCGGCATTTTTTGCTGTTTTTTATTTTTCACTACCTGGTTCTTCAATCAAAAAATCTGAAAATCTCCCAAAGTATGTGCCCCGGTTCCCGAAATGTCTCTGAATTTTTTTACATTTTTTACTCAATAGGTCAAGAGAAATAATTCAAAAACATGATTTTCGTTTTCACCCCATTACTACCCCCACAGTCGAGATCACAAGTTAAAAATTTGCACACAGGGGTTATTTTTTTTTGCTATCGAATGACCCGTGGCTCGTTCCATTCGGTTTGGGGGCACATTTGACCCCCTTATTCGGCTATACCCTTTTATGAAATGCGAGAGATAGTGTGATAATTAGACTGTAATGAGGTATGTAAAAGGATTAGCAAAACTATAAAGAAAACCAATGAAGGACTCCACTTTAATAAAGTGGAGATGTGTTCCACCACAGTGTGTGTAGTAACCTAAATAAACCCTACCATCTCTGCATTGTAATACCATATATATATACGTGTGTTTAAATAGATACGCACCTTATTGTTGAAAGTGTTGAATGTGTCGGCTGAAAAGTGGAAGGTGAAAGGAGAGAAAAGAAACTACTAACTACATGGTGGTTGCATATTTAATTGATGGTAAACGTAAAATAATTTTATTAGTTCATTTTGTGTAATGAGTTGAGATCCAACCTAGCTAAGTGGAAAACCAAAAGCAAAATCCAATAGAATAAAATAAACTAAAATAAAATAAAATAAAATATAATACCATATTATTCTGAAAAGGCAATGAAATAAATAGAATACAATAGGGGAGGGGTAGTATATATACCTAAGTAAGTGAGTATAAATAAATGGGGAATTTAGATATAACAAAAATGAAATGAAATAAAATGAAAGAGAAGATAAAAGATAGAATAAAATAAAACTATAAATAAACTAGAAAGTAGCATGTGCTTGATTGAAAAGTATTTTGATATAAGCCATATGAGAGCTAATAAATGTACGGCCTTGAAAACATGGAGAAAAGAGACAGGTAATAAAACCGATAAAACCGATAAAAACCGATACTACCCCGGCTGTGTATTGTAGTACCGCTTGAGAGTGTGATAATAATAATAATAGTAGTGGAATTAATTCAATACGAATGAGTACTACAAATAAATATGGTAGAAATAGAAATGAGAGAGAGAAAATTTATAACAAAATTATACTGAGTTAACATTTTTACCTAAATAAAATACTAAATAAAGTAAGTAAAATAACATAAATAACCTGAGATAGGTGTAAAAGCGTATGCGATAACCATTTAAACAATACCACCTAGTAAAGGACTCCTTTATACGGAGAGTTTTTAGGTTTGAATTGGGTATACTGTTAAGATCCGTGTATGTACAAACATGTCCATACCTACGTATAATAGTGCGAAGAAAGGTGCATATCATATAGTAATAATAATAATACTAATGGTGGTGTACTGTGGTGAATTAATAGATAATAGAGAAGAAAACTGGAATGACTAATGTATCTAGTATATCAATAATAGCCTCTATATAATTTAAGTAAAAGTAAATTTAAGTAAAACTGAGTAATCTCTAAGATAAGTTAATGTGATTAAAAATAAAATAAAGATAAAATTGAGATAAAATATAAAATAATATAAAATGAAATGAGGTACAATGTAGCCGAGTGAAAATAAACCATACCGTATTAATAATTAAGCTGATGTAACTGAGAGAGTTAATGAATTGAAAAGTATAATCATAAATGTTAAATCCCATTATAAGAGTAACTAAGGTGGAGAGTAAAGTATAAAGATGAAGTAAGGTAAGATGAAAGATAAAATAAATAAAATAAAGTAGGATAAAACAGAGTGAAATATGAAGAATTTTTGCGTATAAATGAACATAAGATAAAATCCTATAAAATAGCTTTGATTGATGCTGTGTTCAGGGGTATGTGTATATAGAAAACTAGCTAGGAAGCTGGAATGAGTAAATATCAACGACTATGGACCAGAATAAGAATAATAGATAATAAAAGTGGTAGCCTGATGTCCATTTTAAAGATGTAAAGTGAATGGACAGAAATGAAATGACGTAGAAAGGAATATATAGAGTAAAGTACCGAAAAGAGATATCCAGCTGTATGCACTGCATTATAAAGAAGGTGTAAGATAAAAAATTATGATGGGATGAAATTTAAATTTAAATTTAGATTTAGGTTCAAGTTGAAAATAGAATTAAAATAAAATAGAATAAAATAAAATAAAATAAAATATAAAATAAAAGAAAAGAAAAGAAAAGAAAATAAAAGAAAATAAAATAAAATAAAATAAAGTAAATTAAATAAATTAAAATGAAATTCATAATTATAAGTAGGGTAAGAGAGAAAACTAAACTGACGATATTCTTTGATAAGCTACCAAAGCATGGTAACTAATATCTCCGGAGGATAATTAATAAATATTTCGCTGCATGGCAAGTCCCTGAGCCGCTTGCTGTCCGCCTGAGGTAACCCACCGACTCAGTGGGTACTTACCCCTTTCCTCGTGCTGCCCTCGTCTCCGTTACCGCTGGTGGTATCCGCGCAGCAGTCGGTACACCTACCTTTCGATGTCGCGACAGCCACGCCCCCTCACCTGTATATACCGTCTCCTGGGTATGTGCTATTTTGTACCCATAGATGGCGGTAATGCCCTCAAAATGCTTTCATTGAAAACTTTCCTTCTTTCTTACTATCTGTTCTCCGTACTCTATACATTTAATTTAATTTTATTTCTCATTTCTCGTTTTGACCGCAACACTTATTTAAAGTAAAAATCAGAATGAAATAAAATAAAAAATAGGGAAATAAATGAAAGAATAATATAAATGAAATAGAAATAAAGTAGAGTAAAATGAAATGAAAGATAAAATAGATAAATAACACCAAATAAATAAGTAGAGAGGTAAATATGATAAAATAAATTAAAGTAAATTATAGTCGACTAAAACTGAAGTGACAAAGCTGAATACAATACAAGACTAGAAGTATAAGACTAGAAAAACCAGATAGAAGTCACCCAGGTGACATAGAATGTAAATGAAAGCTATTTCGGTGTTTGATAGTGCATATATATAGTAGGCCTGTGTAAAGTGCAGGCCCGGCGAAAATGAAAAACTCATAAGTCGAAGCCTGACTAAAAGTGTGTATACTAGAATAGAGGTTAAAAGTAAAGTGTAGGGAGTAAAAGTAAAAACAAAAGTAAAACCAGACTTAGTATGTTAATGCTGATAGCCAAAATAAAATAAAGTAAAATAAAATAGAATAAAATGAAATAAAGTAGGATAGGGCGGTAGTAATAGTACTACGGGTCAAAACCGAAGGTGGTAAGCCAATAAATAGATAGAGTAAACTAAATGGTAACCGATGGGCCAGTAAAATAAAACATAAAAAACAGGTGCCCAGGTAAATAAGAAAAGGATGCTTAGAATGATACATGTGTAAAAACCTGGTATATAAATAAATCAAAGAATAGATAAATAATAAAACAAGCTGTAAGATATAAATAAATAAATATAAGTCAGTAAATAAAATAAGATAAAAATAAAATAGATTAAAATAGAATAAGATAAAAAATAAAATAAAATGGAAGTGTAAATGAATAAATAAATAAATAAATAAATAGATGGATACTGTTAAATGTGAGGAAAAATACATACATCCCCGTTGTACATCGGCCACCGTATCTCGGGCATTGAGACTTCTTTCTTTAAAATTTTTAGGATTTAAACGCCACTAGCATCAGTAAGACGTCTTCTCCAGGGTGATAGACGGCTACTGCGGTGGCGACAGCGGCGGGGGAGGGGGAGGGAGGCCTCTTCGCCTAGCCCTGTCTATCTCTCTTTCAAATTCTTCTTTTTCTTGTAGAATCTCCGTGGCAAAGGCCCGGATTTTTTCCCAATTTTCTATGCTCTCCAGTATACTCCTCCCCATCTCGCCGACCGTGACCCTCCCCACCCTGAGAGCCACTGCCAGCTCCCTCCTTCTATTCTCCCAGTTTTTGCACACACATAGAGTGTGTTCCGCCGTATCTACCGCCCCACAGCCGTACCAACACATACCACAGGCAGCCTTACCGATCCGATGTCTAAACTCGTTAAAACACCCGTGACCGGTAAGCGCCTGGGTGAGGTGGTACGTGAGGGAACCGTGCCTCCTGCCTACCCACTCACGTATGCTGGGGATCCACCCATAGGTGGTCTTATCCCTGCATCTGTCTTCCCACTGCATCTGCCATGCATGCAGGGTGCCCTCGCGGATTCTCTCTCTTTCCACCTCTAAGTCCACGCTGGTCTCCCTTCCACTTTCCAGGGCGTACAGCTCCGCCCTCTCCTTAATGGTTAGTACTATGGGTGGAACCCCCGCCAGCACATTTAGGGCGTCCAGGGACACGGTTCGGTATGCCTTGACCACCCGGGACAGCCCGACCCTCTGGGCCCTTCTCAGTTTCGTTCGATTTACCTCGACCTCGATTGCCGCCGCCCATATGAGGGAGGCGTAGAGGAGGATAGACTCCAGCACCCGATAGTAAAACATACTCTTTCTCTGGCCGGGTCCCCCGATATTGGGCATGATACGAGCCAGAGCCGCCATAACTCGTACTGCCCTTGAAGCCACACGTTCCACGTGTTCGCGGAAACTGTGGCTCCTATCGAAGGTGACCCCCAGGTAACGTATCTGGGTGCTGAGTCCCACCTCCACCCCCGCGACCCGGATTTTAAAGTCTCCGATTCGTTTCTTGTTCAAGGAGAACATCTCTGTCTTGGAGCGTGCCACGTCAAGGTCGTGTGACGTCAACCACTCCATAACTACGCTTATGGAGTGGTTGACACGCTCCTCGAGTGCCCCTGCCGTTCCCGCCGTCGCGGCCAAGGCGATGTCGTCGGCGTACCCCACTACACGGCATCCCGGCGCAAGGTCGCAGCTTAGAACCCCGTCGTACGCCAGGTTCCAAAGGGTGGAAGGTCTCGATCTCCTCCTCGTTCCAGAAGGGTGCCTGGAGGCCTGCCGTGTACCGATCGAAGGCCTCGAGGAGCCTGTCTTCGTCAAGGGTGTTCACCCTCCAAGCCACACCGTTGTCGCGGGGGACGGTGTGCAAGGCCCTCCGCGGTATGCAACAGATACTTGTGTTCCGACGCGGAGTGGGTGTCAAGCACCTCACTCCTCGTCACACCCCACAAGGTCACCGGGTCGCACGCCAAGATATCTATCTTGGACGTGAACCCGTTTCTCTCAAAGGTGTGCCCCCAGCGGTCATGACCGGGATTAGTCCCATCCTGTCAAAGATCCCCTGGAGAGCAACACCCTTGCCCCTGAGGTCGAAGGTCCTGGACCCCCACGAGGGCGAGCTAGCGTTGAAGTCGCCCCCAACGACAGCCCTGCCCCAGCTGGCCCTTTCCAGTTGCAGCTCGTGGAGGGCGGCGTCCAGATCCCTCGGTCCCAGTCTCGGCGTGTAGTAACAGCTGCACACCGTTACTCCTTCGATCCTGACGGCCGCGAAGCCGTGTCCCATGACCTCGCTGTTGGTCACGTGGCGCAAACCATTTATTCCCGTCACCCACACGGCCGCTGACCCCGAGACGTCAGCCCACCCAGCCCGGGAGGACCCTGTATGGTTCCGAGACCAGTACAACGTCCGCCCGCACTGCGTCGGCCGTCCGGGACAGCAAGTCCTGTGCAAGTCTGCACCTATTGAGGTTTACTTGCAGGACTGTGAAGGCGACGGGTCACCCCCACCCCCTTGCAGGTACTCCCGGAATACCGGACACACCCCCGACCCCGAAGGGTGTCCAAGACCTCCAGGAGCTACCCCCCTGCGCTTGCATAATATGCAGCACGGGGGCGAGGTACAGCTCCGCGCCACGTGTCCTTCCTGGCCACACCTGTGGCACAGATTGGTCCCCCCCTGCCCAGGGGACAGGAGGCCCTCACATGGCCGAAGTCCAGGCAGCCAAAACACCGCTGTACCCTAGGTGCCACCCTAAGGCGACAGACGGTAAAGCCTATCCTGGCCCTCGGCCCTTTCACGAAAGCGCCACCCTGCGTCCACCTGTGGGGGGCCTCGACTACCGCCAGCCTCCCTCCGCCAAAGGTGTTTCGAATAACTTTCACCCTGGCGTCTCCGGTGCCCTCTGCGCCACAGTGGGCGGCCACTGCCGCCAGGATCTCCTTGCCCTCCACAATCGGGTCGAGATCCCTGATTTCAATCTCCACCTTGGGGGTGAGGGCTCTTACCGTGAAACCCTCCCCCATTTCCCCTCGGATGGCCTCAGAGGTCGCGACCGCGCTTCCATTGCCGCTGAGATCGAGGATGAGGTCCCCAGTTCGGGTCTTTCGTACTCGCTGGACCTCACCCAGCTTACTCGCCATCTTTCCTGCAATCGAACGGAAGACCTCGGCGTACGTCTTCCCGGCCGCCTTCACAGTGATGGCCTCATTACGCGGGCCCTTAGGGGCCTTTGTGGCCTTCACCGGAGCTCCCTCTTCGTTTGCTCCCTTGTTTTGGGATGCCGTGGCCTGCTGGGCACGTCCACCTTCATTTTCCCTTCTCTTTTCTTTCCTTCTCGCCCTCCTCTGTACTTCCCAACCTTCAGAGGGGTCTCCTGCCCCTCCGGTGCCCCTGTCCTGTGCTGCCACGCTGGGGAGGGGGGGGGGAATGCGCTTTCACTGAGGACCACCCCCCCTCCACCTTCCCGTGTCTTTTCCTCCCTGTGTCCTGGTTCCTTTTGACCCGTTTCCCCGGTCTCCCCCGTGGTGTGGCACCTCCTCCTAACCTTTCTTCCCCCTTCGGGGTTTCTGGTATCCGCCGGAGGGGTGCCCCCCTTCCTTTTGGCGGTTTGTGCCACGACGCCACCCTGTCCCGGTCCAGGCGTGCACTCCACCACCGTCTGTGTGGCCGCCTCCCTCTTCCCGGAGGTCTCGTCGGTCTGGGTGCCGACCCCCATCAAGGTTGGCACCTCCCTATCCCCGCCACTCTTGTCCGTCTTTAAAAAACTTGCAGCCATCGTGCCCAAGTTCCTTCTCGCGTTTCCGTTTCGCCGGATCTCCTTTATTAGGCCTTCGCACTTCTTAATCCTGTGTTTGCAGGATGCCGCAAACAGGCCCGCCCCCTTATCCGACAGTATGAACTCCGAGATACCCCGGAGTTCCTCTTCCAGCATGGCGATCTTGTCTTCTAATTGCCCGTCCACCCTCTTCATTTCAGCTATGATGCTGCGTTCGTCAATCTCGGGGCAACCCTCCCTCCTTTCCTTCTCGGTGATCGTCCCTGGATCGCTTGTCGTTTCCCTGAGCGATTTTTCCTCTTCGTCTGGCATAGTCTTCGGCTTTCCTTGTGCCTCGCTGTCCTGTTTTCCGGCCTTTTTTATGTACGGACTCTTCACTTTCCCTTTCGGCCTACTTTCACCGGCCTTCCCTTCCTCCCCCGAGTCCGAGGACACCACGAGGATCCCTTCCGGCTTCAGTCCTGGGGGCGTTCGCGAGATCCTAGGAGCTCTCGCGAAGGCCTCGAAGTGTTCCATCCCCTCGAGGGGAGCCAAGATCGGGGACCCGGGGCTCTTAGCCCTCACCGGTTTCCGCCCCTTGTCGCTTCCCGTCCTGGGGATGACCCTGTCCGCTGTCGGGGTCCGGAAGACTTCCGTGTCCGTGTCCGGTTCCGAATCGGTCACGCAGGAGCTGTAGCCTCCTGGCCGTAACTTACCCCTCTTCGTGAGTTCCTTCGTCCTTTCTCTTCCTTTTCCTTTTCCCGGTAACAACGTCCTGTGCCCTGGCCCGGTGCCCACCAGGTGCACTGAGAGGTCGTAAGATGACGACCTGCGGCGGCCCTCTCGCTCGCCGACCGTCAGGCCGGGACCTGGGGGTCCGAAGTCCCCTGGTCCGGTAACCGTATTCTCTGTTTCCTTGTTCATGTCCATTAATTTTATATTGTGGCCGGCCGTGCCAGTCGGGATGGCCAGGCCCCGACTGGTGAAAAGTGTGTACCCCTCCCCCACCACTAGCTCTTCGTATTAACCCTGGTCTGCGTGTTTTGTATCCGTTATGTATGATTTTTCCTTTAGACAGGTGTGTACTGCGTGTGAAAGTGTGTGTGTGACCGTGCCCCGAGCTAGGGTGAATGTCCTTGTCTGTAGTTTACTTGTTCGTGTAAGTGGTTGAGTCATCCCCCCTGTGTCTGAGTACCCCGTATTTAAAAACCGCCATTCCGCAGTGCCCTTGCCCTATATATGTGCACCCTAACAAGCAGGAACAGGAAAAGGCGAAGGCAGGCGCCTACTTCAGGCAGAAATTTATCCGCTGTGCACCACCTACATACGAAGAAGCAGCTATTTCTTAGCGTTTCGATCGTACCCGATTTATCTGGTCTAACGTTCATTTGTTTTTGATCAGCCCTTAAATGAGAAAGAATGCGGATGTAGGTGGAAGGTATAGCTGAATAAAGTATAACGTGAAGTATAAAAGAAAATACAAACAAAAAGGAAAAAATAAGAGTAAGAATAAAATAATAAAATAAAATAAAATAAAATAATAATAAAGAAAACAAGCTGTATAATACGGCGCATCTGAGAAAACCGAGTGGTAATTATTTGGGCACTTTGAAAGGCACCCATCTTGCCCGCGCCCAATACGTAGGCAAGATGGCGTAGCCTCGGCGCGCGCATCTCTTCTACGACCGTGTCCGCTTTTCTCAGCGTGATACGCAAGTGTATTGTTATTCAATATTTCCGCGTACCGGCCCTAGCGGCCATTGTCACCCTCCATCCGCGCCCTCCCAACCGGACTCCCGTCCGCGCAGGAGGGGGAGGGAACGCCCTGTAAACCGGTAACTCCGTGTTCGTTGCCATCGAGGCTCCTGTCACGTGTTTACTTTACACATGTTGCCGCGTTGTTGTGCCCCCTCCATCTTAGTTTTAGTGAAAGTTCGTAAATAAATAAGATATAAATAATAAAAAATAAAAATATAAGATAAATATACAGATAGTGTGAAAAATATAAAAATATTAATGTGTAGAGTGGAGTGAAACAATGTAGTGTGTGCAGTAGTGCGGCACACATGGCAATAAAAGTGAAAGCTGAATGAATAAATAATTGAATTGAATTTAAATAAAGTGAGTCAGTGACTGTATAAATAGAAAATGGGAGTGAATTAACACGTAAAAAATTACATAAATAAAGCATGAAGTAATTGGTGCCGGATGAAGATTGTGTAGTGATAATAATATTGATGATATTAGCATAAAATTTAGATAATAATAGTGGTGTTGTTCATATGTTCTGTGCTTGAATAAGACTAAAACTTGTAATAAAACTCATATGTGTGTAGATAAGATATAGAGTGGGAGGTGAACTGCAAAATGTACTGTAATATGTAAAGTGTAAAATGAATATAATGTAAAATGTAAAATGGACTAGGAGCATACGATCAACAACAACAACGACACCGACATATCTCCATGGATGGCTGCTACGCTCGAACCACGCGCAGGCGCGGTGGCGCAGCTGCTCAGCGCACGCACCCCACGCCTCACGTCACTTCCGACGGCCATGCTGCCGTATCGCCACGTGGTCTGGGCAAAGAACTGATGACCGCCCCCCGCCGCACCACCCACAACCCAGGAGGTGCAGCGCGACCCAAAGGGTTTCGCGCCACCCCACCCCCAGGCCAAGTGCAGCGCTATCCGACAGGACCGCGGGAAAACCAACCCCGCCCAGACCGGAAAAGGAGAGAGTGGCTCAGCGATCGTGAGGCGCGACATACGCGCGCGAGTTCAGAACCGTCCACGTGATGGGCCCCTGGGAAGAAATTTCCCCAGCCTCTACCTCCGGGCTCTACCATCCGGTATGTATTTTAACCCTTTTATCTTTCACGGTTTAGTATAACTTCTAATTCCCCGAAAACTCAGAATAGATGACGCGGGACAGGCGCATGCGCGGTGACGTCACTTCGTCGTCCGTCCCTTGCCTGCCGCCATCTTTCCTACTCTCTCCCTGTGGCCATAAAACTGTCAATTTTATTTACTCACTTTGTCGTTTTCTCTCTTTCTAATTCCTTGTACGGCCCGACCATCGTCCAGTCCTCGATCGTAAAGCTCTCCTCACGTGGGTGGGGTCCTGTTGCGTCCACCAGACTTCCACACTGCCAGCACAAATTTTTCAACTGTCACTTTTTATATGTCTGACTTCGGGCGCCATTACACCTCCGTAATAAAACCTTATTATTAGAGTGCCCGACACCGGGTTTAACCCCGATTTTATTTCCGCACTTTCACATGTGCTCAAACTTTAACTTCCCCACATTCTGAGGAAGTCGAAAGGATTTTTTCCCCCCAAAATCCGCCCACTTGTCCGGAGCGCGGAGGACACAGACCCACCCAGACCTACCAGACCTAACCCAGATCTAACCCAGACCTAACCCAGACCTAACCCAGGCCTAACCCAGACCTAACCGAAATCTAATCCAGACCTAACCCAGACCTGACCCAGACCCTAATGTGGGTGTCTGGGTCAGGTCTGAGTTAGGTCTGGGTTAGGTCTGGGTTAGGTCTGGGTTAGGTCTGGATTAGATTTGAGTTAGGTCTGGGTTAGGTCTGGATTAGATTAAATTGACCGCTTTTTCTACCCCATCCTTGCGCTGGATAGGCATCACATGGTGTCCTAACCTTAATTCTTTCCTCCTCAAAGCGAACCCGGACAAAAAGTTCAGCAATGGCCCAGCTATCCCGTACCAGTTGAGTGGATCCTTGGGCTCATATTTATCAAATGGTATGTTGTTGTGTTCTGCTCTATCGATTAAGATGTCATATGCCACCTGTCTTTCTATAGTATGTTCACTCCCGAGATGTGTGACTTTAAAGCTCGATCCCTCAAGTCTCTGGGATAACGTTCCTCCTGTCTGGTTAAACCGCTGGCGTATTACATTGTAACTGGTGAATAATGTGTTGTGAACCTGATCTCCGATGGAAAGGTTCATCTGGTGGTCCTTTAATCCAAAAGCATACAACAATCTTTTGTGAGATTCCGCTATGAACTTTATAACAGCTGCTTTCTTTCGGACTTCTTGTGGTACTGCTGGTCGTTTAGCTCCCACCACCTCTTGGTTTTGGTTGTTCGCATCGACTATTATTCGTTTGGGCCCTCTAGCAGACGTTGGTGTGTCCACATCCATGGTAGATGGGCCCTCCATGATACTCGTTAAGCTTGGCGTATCCGTCATATTGAAGTTTCTGATTACAGTTTTAGATTCAAAGGTCTGTTGTTGTCTGCGCAGCGTGTGGTCCTCGTCGGAGTAATTGGTGCGGACCTCTCGCTGCCGGCCGTCATTCGTGCGATGGTTGGCAGCGAGGAGGCGTGGGCGGCCATGACCTTGTTTTGCGAGGAGGTCATGGCTGCCAAGGAGGATGCGGAAAGGGCGCGCGAGGAGGTGGGGGGCGGGCGACGTCGTCGACGTTAAGCCTCGCCGTTCCCTGTGGCAGGGGGAGCGCGATGTGGTCGCCGATGGAGCTTGTGGTGCGGGCGGGGGGCATTTCCGCTCTCCCTCGCTCCCGGTCCATTGTGGGGCCAGGGGCCCGTGGCAGGGGTCCCGTGTGCGCGGGGACGGCTGAAGTAGCCGACCTCGCTGCCGTGGCCGCGATCGGGTGGGGGCCCGGTCGCGGTTTGTAGCAGCGGCACGAGTGGGGCGACGTCGTGAGTGATCGCGTGGCGTCGCTGGGGTAGGGCAATCTTTGTTTGCCCTTCCCCATGGGGGAGGAGGACTGTGTAAAATCCCCCTCCGCCGGGAAGAGCCCGTAGCAGGGCGCTGCGCCTAGGGGGGGAGTCGCGGTTGTATCGCTAGCTTGGTTCCCGTGACTTCCCCTAGATTTTGGGCGCAGGCGGTCACCGTGGTGTTTTAGTCGGTAGGAGTCCGGCACTACCCCGGCTCCCCAGGGAGCTGGGGGGTCCATGAGGATTTCACCACGATAAAGGTCTGGATTAGATCTGAGTTAGGTCAGGGTTAGGTCTGGGTTAGGTCTGGGTTAGGTCTGGGTTAGGTCTGGGTTAGGTCTGGAATAAGTCTGAATTAAGTCTGGGTTAGGTCTGGATTAGGTCTGGGATAGGTCTGGGTTAGGTCTGGGTTAGAAAAAGATCACGATTTACTGCAGTATCCATTTAGTATAAATTAGGGTATCGGAAAAAAAATTAAGAAAACGTTGCTCGCGTTATCAAAGCTTGCATAAGACTGACAAAGCTGATTGACTCCGAGCAGAACAAAGGATTTGGCAGGAGAGAGCCAGTCGCTTGTTTTTTGACTCTTCTGTTTTGGACCTCCACCAGAGCATATCTGTGATTGTCGACACACACCGGAGAGGGTCCGAATGTACAACAATGTAATGAAATATTCGATCTTTCACCGACGTATTTGGTATCTGTTGACATTCACCGGTGAAAGTTGACATTCTCCAATTTCGGACATTCACGGTAACACATGTACCACATGTTTCTGCGTACATGTAGTGGTACATCCTCCAGAAGGTTTGGCAACTGCGTTTCCAAAAATTCCAGGTACAATTGTCCTGTTAATCGTTGTGGTAAGACCACAGGACCAATAATTTTACTGCCAAGTATTCCTGCCCAAATATTGACAGAAAACTGGCGTTGTGTATTTATTGCGTAAACCGCGTGTGGGTTTTCTTCTGCCCAAATATGGGCATTGTGTGTGTTTACTGTACCGTGGCGATTGAATGTTGCCTCGTCGGTAAACAGTATATTTGAAATAAAATCTTCGTTATCTCTAATCATGGCTAACATCCATGTGCAAAAATCTTTCCGTTTTGCAAAATCACCCTCTTCTATTTCTTGTACCCGTTGGAAATGGTACGGGTGCAGTTGCTCCTGCCTCAATATTTGCCAAACAGTCGAATTACTGACATGTTCGGTTACTGCTATTCTTCGTGTGCTCGTCCTGGGATTTTCTTCAATCGTTGGAATTACATTTTCCTTCAATTGCCGGGATTGTTGTTCTCGTCCACCAATTTGACGGGTCAGGATCGACCCCGTATCCCGTAAACGCTGGTATGTACTTGTGATCGTCCTCCCGTCCGGTATTCGCCTATCGGGGTATTTTTCCATGTAAATACGGCGTGCTTCGCAAGCATTGCCTTTTGCTTGGCCGTAGCACATAATTATGTCGGACAGTTCGACCAGCGTATAATTAATAATCGGCATTCTTTCTCGTTCGGCGCCGCGCACTACACAACACAAACCGCGTACCACACACTACACTGCACTGCCAAACACTACACAACACAACTTAATAATAAACCGCGGATTCCGATTCCACGCACTATCGCGCAATAAAAAAATAAAACTGAAAAAAAATTTGTAATTAGTAAATGTGATTAATGACTAATTCAGATTGTATAGTTCTAGAGCTATTGAATGTCCGTATTCGTTGGCGACTGCCTTCGAAATGAGTATACAATTTCTTACCCTAATAGCAAAGGTCGAGAAAAAGAGACAGGACAGAAAGACGGAAAAACGAAACTGGAAAATACTCAGTGTATAGAAAAGTTTAGCAAAAAAGAGTCATAAAAGTCAAGAGGATCTGGTCGCCAAATGTTTAAGAGGACGACCAGGCTCGCACGAGACCCTGGGAAAATGGAAAAATAGAAAGCTTAAAACTATCCTTACATTCTATTCCCATTCATACTCTGGCAAGGGTGTAGTGGCTATACAATGGCCGCTACAATCCGTATTCGTTGGCGACTGCCTTCGAAATGAGAAAAGACAAACGATGACGAGTGGCGAGAAAAGCAAACACTTTATTAAGGGGGTCTTCTACAGTGTCGGGCCGAAAAAATTCATTTTTTTTTTTTACATGAATTACATCTAAAACTCATGTAGAATACGTGGCTAAATGGATTTTTTGAGATTCGATGCCGTTCAGAAGTTGTAGGCGTAGAACGAAATAGGTGTTCGGAGCGCGCTGGTGGCGGGTTCTGTCGCGCTTTCCTCCTCAATATTATGTCATTCTTCGGGCATGTACTTGTGTTTATTATGATTTCTGCTTATGAACGACCGAGTCTTTTTTCATAGCAGACGCAATTGTGACAATTGACAATTACATATGTGAACAATCACGAACTTTCTAAGTACGTTCGCTTAGTCGGCGCAGTACGCGACAATTGTTGATATTTCGAGAAACTGAAAACTCCAAAACTCCAATTCCACGAAGAATGGTTATCGAGCCACAAGGATTGTTCCATAAATCATATTGGCAGCTCTGGTAAAATGGAAATTGACGCTATTATTGAAATGTTTTCACGTTCTATGGAGAAACATGGCGTGAAGTACCTAACATACATTGGAGACGGAGATAGCAAAACATTAAAAGGTATTTTGAATGCTAATCCGTATACAGATGAAAAACAAGTTGTGAAAAAGGAGTGCGTAGGTCATGTGGAAAAGAGGATGGGCACGAGACTTCGCAACATTACAAAAAATCACTAGGGAATCGGTGGAAAAGGACACGGTAAACTAACTGAAAAAGTCATTGGTGAATTGACGAAATTCTATGGCTTAGCCATACGACGGCATTCTGATTCAAAAGATGATATGAAGAGAGAGATTTGGGCTTCTTTTAATCACACCAGTTCTTCTGATGATAATCCGCAGCACGATTATTGTCCGAAGGGTGAAATCAGCTGGTGCAAGTGGCGTAAAGCAGAAGCTTTAGGACTCCTCAAGAATTTTAACCACTCTAGAGTTCCTTTAAAAAGTCAAGTTTTAGAAATAATTAAGCCGATTTACGAAGACTTATTGTTTAAATATCGTCTGAGTCCGAGACGTAAAATCTCGGCCGCGATGCCCGTATCTATTATGAATTCGCGTAATTCTGGAAGGTTCTGCTGACGGAGAATTTTTTCTTCGTCAGTTCAGTATACCGCGGCCATTTACGTGTTTTTGCTAGCCAGCTTCACTGGAATTCTGGATTCGGAGAATAAATTCCAGAAATCGTGTTGTTAGCGCCGAGAGAGAGAGAGAAGAATCGATTTATCGAATCGAGATCGACAGCCGAGACGCGGCAGCGCCGCGTCGTGGCTATGCGGCGCGTAGCCGCCCGGGCCCAGCAGCGCGATGCGTCGCTACGCGACTGCGCTTGCGCGACGGAGCCCAGCCGTGGCCGTCGATGCTTGCAGATCGTTACGGATCATTCGTGAGCCGTCGGCGATCAGGAGCAGATCCTGTGACGATCTCTCCCATTTTCGTACGAAGCTCCGAGGAGAATGAGACGATCTCTCTCCTCGTAATCGGATCAAGTTTGCGGACATTTATTTATTCAGGAAAATCTCGTCATAGCGACTTGAGATTTTCTCGAATAAAAGGACAATCTGCCTGTTGTTGAAGCGATCGCTGTGCACGCCGCGCGTGACACGATCGTAGACGCAGGATTGTGATTGAACGTTGCAGTTCGTTGCCGCGACTGCGACGTTAGGGATTCGGTGTTAATCACTTTGAGTCTCTTCCTATTGAATACGGTTTGAGCCACTGTAACGGAGATACCGACATACTGGTTATCTCCTGGTGGTGGTTCGCCGTTCGAAGGGATCGAGGAACCCACTCGAATCGCCCGTCTGGTGTACCACATAGAGTGCACCGACCGGTGGAGTTGTGGTTTCATCGACCCGTGTGAGCTATACGGCGTAGGAGCAACCGGAAGTTGGATACCCAGATATTGGTATCACTTCGCGGTGCTCACCGTGCACCGGCTTTAGAGAACCCGCTCCAGTGAACCAGTCGTGAGGTGACAAGGTTGAGCATAAGCGACCACTGGAGCAAAGGGGTTCGAAGCATCGGCCTTCCACCGCTACACCCACTACCAGATGTGAGTCGACCACACTGGGCTGTGACCGTAGGGTGGTTAGGAATTGCAAAGGACGTCGTCCTAATTCGGCGAGCCGCAGGCCAGCTCCTCGTGAAGGGAACCGCCGACGAGGGGCCACGACAGGCTGCCGGGCGATTCTTTCAAGGAAAGGAATCGCTGTCGAGGCAGCTGCGTGGGTTGGCCGCAGGCCGTTCCTGAGGAGCCGCCGACGA
>NW_025106817.1:0-24596 GCF_013123115.1 Colletes gigas
CAAACATTTAAAAACGCTCGGATTTCTCTGGAAATCGCAGACGGACATACTACGTTTCTTAGTGCAAAAACCATTTTAGTATTGTGTCACAAAACGGGCAGTTTTATCGGATGTTTCTTAAATTTTCGATCCCTGATTGGATCGATGGACTGATTGGACCAGCTACCATTCAAGCAAAAATACTATTGGAAGAACTATGGCAGCAACAGCTTCCCTGGGACGAATCATTGCCTCAACATCTCCATTTCGTAAGGAATTTGGAGCAATAAATAACATTATTATTCCTAGACGTATACTATCTGCTGAAGTTGAGAAAATTTAATTATACGGGGTTTGTCCTTAAACAACTGACAATAGACCACAAATCAGACGTAGCTCCGTAAAATAATCACTCTTCAAAGATTAAAACTTTGTGCAGCATTACTACTTGCACGACTCGCAAAGAAGGTGAGGACAGCGTTACGATTAAATTGTAACGAGTACTACTGGTGTGATTCGATGATCATGCTTGCTTGGGGCAAATCGTCACCCAGTAAATGGAAGACGTTCGTGGTCAACAGGACGAAAGAAATCCGAGAACTGCCTCGAGGAATTTGGGTGTATGTACAATCAAAGAAGAATTCTGCAGACATCGTATCGCGCGGAGTCAACCCTTTGTCACTTTTTTCTGCAACCCTTTGGTGGAACGGACCATCTGGCTAGAAAAGGATTCGTCTATCTGGCCATCAATAGAACAACGTGCAACTGAAATACCAGATATTAAAAGGAGAACGATTTTCATCATTCACGCGACACTTACGAACGATCACATATTGTTTACGTTTCGTAAATAAACGTATGAAGTATTCATAATCGCATTAAATTAGTGAATACGCCAGAAAATTGTACACACAGGTTATCTTTCGTCAGAAGAATTGAAACATACCGAAATTCTTCTTCTTCGAACTGCACAATCGGATTGTTTTTTAACAATCTCTGTCAAAATCCAGTGCAGCATGCTCCTTTGAATCCAAAGAACCCCAGATTTCATTTAATCGAAGGCATCTCGTCATATTACCATCGAAGCATTATCTCACGAAACTTCTCGTCTCGCTTGAATATTTAAGATTATTACACGCAGGCTGTCAAGCCACTCTATTGTCGTTACGCAGACGTTACTGGCCACTTTCAACTGAAAATATTGTAAAGAACACAGTACGAAATTGCGTTCGATGCTTTAGTAGTAAACCCGCGACCCAAGAATGGGGAATTTACCTGCCGTAGGAATTACCCCAATTTTGTGCCTGCAGCGTGGATTATACAGGCTCGGTATTCATAAAAGAAAACATTTGCACAAGGCTCACATCAAAGGCCTCTTATTTTTATAATTTTTATATATACATATAATATATTTATATTTATATTTATATTTAATATATTTATATATAGTTATTTTATCTGTTTCGTTACAAACGCAATTCACTTCGGATTAGCTATAGATTTACCGTAAAATTTAAGCTATAGATTTAAGTACCGATGCATTCTTAACCCCTTGACGTACCATTTGATTCCAAATAACTTTTCAAACGTATAATATTCAATATTATTTAAATTTGTTCGTACAATGAATGGCCACGAAAAAGAATAGATTTGATTTATGAATACCTCGTCAATGTAAAAATGTGTTGACTTTAGTGTATAAGACTTGCTGATGAGTGTGTAGCTTCATGATTGTGAAACTGACATCAAGAACTTGTAACGAGTCAGACTCGTCATTGTATGTCAAGGGGTTAAATACTTTACGAAGATTTGTTTCGCGCCGAGGACTATGTATGTCACAGTATATACTCCGACAATGGAGCCAATTTTGTCAGTGTACGCAATGATCTTCTAGAATTAGGCACACTTTTAAGGGACAGTCAGCACAATGAACGTGTAACTAAATTTTTAAGGGGACAGTCTCATGTAAGATCTATAAAAGATCAATTTTTTTTTATTGTATTTTTTGAAAGTATATTTGAGAATGTGCTGTTAAATTTTGTGAGATTAATGTCGAGTATTCTGGATTGTAGAACCTTTTTGTATAGCCTTTGTCAAGAAACATCTGTTGTTTCTAAAAGTCGAAGTTCTAGCGTTTGTGCCATCTGGGTACCAACACGTTGGAAGGAATTCTGTATGAAGCTGGGATTAAATAGTATGATCTTGCAGATTTTAAATGCGTTTCTCTCAAAATGTTACTTTCTTAACTGGCGTAGATAAACTCTCAAAAACTATACGTTCGATTGCTCGGAAATTTTTACACGTTCTTCCACATACTAGTAGTTCTCGCCCGTACCAAAATTATATTTTTGTAATGAGTAAATGATGTAATTTTATTAAAAAGTTTGCGGAAAAAATGACGAACTTGTGCAATTTTTAATTCAAGCTTTCGCCATTTTGCCAATTTTCAACATAAATTAATTATTTTGCTACGGACGATAACAGGAAACCTACCGAATAAAAATCTTTTTGATTTTTTTGATTTAGTCAACCTTGAGAGCTACAATTACCTACACCACTGTTTAAACACATGTTTATTGTGGGCAGAACTAAAACATGAAAAGTTAATAAAAATTATTGAAGGGAATATCTATTTTGTATTCACATGAGACTTCCTCCTTAAGTGATAATCAAGTTGAATGGCACTTAATTCCGCGCTTATTTTAGTTGACTATGGGAAACAGTAGTACGGGCCAGGAAATTTCATTTAAAACGAGTCATAAGTGATACTAAACTCAGGTACGAAGAATTGTATACACTGTTAACACGAGTAGAGGTATATTTGAACTCCCGACTTTTATATCCTTTGTCCGACGATCCCACTGACCTATCTTTATTGACACCTGGACATTTCCTTATTGGTGACATGTTGAATGCACTTCCTGACCCTGTTGTTCGGCACATTCCAGACAATAAACTTAATCGCTACCAGCACATTCAATGAATTGCAAAAACAGCATTTTTGGCAACAATGGAACACCGAACATCTCCATCAATTACAGCAACGGACCAAGTGGTGGGCAGCATCCCCTCCTCAAATCGCACCAGAGACATTGGTTGTGAAGGAGGATAATTGCCCGTCCACCGCTTAAATGGAAATTGGGACGGACTATCGAACTTCATCCAGGAAAAGATACGTTTACGAGAGTCATATCAGTTAAGGTCTCCGATGGGATTGTAAAACGCCAAGTAACAAAAATTTCTATCTTACTTGTGGAGTATGGTCACTGATAAAGACATGGTATCAGGGTAAGAATAGCGAGTTCAGTGTTTTCTCTATTCAAGTGCGAAACTTGTCCACGATATAGGCAAATGTATCCTCACTGCGTATCGTAGTTCGATTTGTATTTGATCCGTGGTTCAGGCGTGCTCGTTCGGAGTTTAAACGTGTGTGCCGACAAATAGTAACTCGAAGGACCACACTCTTATAAGGAAACTAATGTTTTCGAATGGTATTTATTAAACTCAACACTTGCTACAATAACGTTTTAAGTAAAATTCTGATGATAATCTTTCAAAGCTCTTCCAAAATTCTTCGTAAATACTAAAATTGCCAATGAGTCGTAACTAAAATAACCAATCGGTTGACGTGCATTCTCGGGGGTTGAATTTCTGAAATACACCAAGTCCAGATTAGACGGGGGACCGTGCTCAGATACGAAGGCTGTCAATAGATCGCGCGACTAGTCGGAAGGTTTATGTCACGTCGAGGACGACGGATCAGGGCCCTAGTACGAGCCCCTAATTTGCTTTTAAATTTTTAATTATTCTTTAGGGCCCTGACTCCTCGTTTTTGCAGCGACTATTAACAAGCAAATTGAAATTAGCTATTCTAAAAAATAGCGGTGTTTACAAGCGATCGTATCATAAAGCTGGCCATGTTCCTAACAAACATTGTAACACGATACGGGTTCAAATTACATAGTAATAGTCACCTGGGATTGGTTTATTTCCGTTTATCTCATAGTCCGTTTGACGTAATCGAGAATTAGAAAACACATGACTTCGGAGAAACCAAATGTGATTCCCTTGATGAAAGAGATTGAGCCCATACATCTGATGTATGCTTTTACCATATTTGTAAACAGTGTAGTGTCGAAAAAATGTGTTCAACTTGCTTAAATCTAAATTTCGAACTTCATTGTAGTCATCGTGAATATGGATGAGTGTTAAAATAGGTGCGAGTTGTTGTCGCTCTCACCCTTTAACGAGGTGTCCGAATTACGAGGGAATGGGAATTTGTGGGAAAGTGAATCAGTACACTGATAAATTTCTTTCGCCTAGTCTGGTGGACTAGACCGTTTATTAAATGGTTGCAAATAGAAAAAAGAAACAAAATTAAACAAAATAAACAAAGAAAGAAATTTAATTTTACTTTTAAACTGCCAGGAAAAAACCCGAGCCTTTGGTTCGCTTGAGAAAAAAACCTGGCCGTGGTCTCTGGCCACTATGGCTCTCTTCTCGGTCTTCTGTAACAAAAAGAGACCGAAAGGGTATAGCCGAATAAGGGGGTCAAATGTGCCCTTGAAGAAAATTTGACATACGATGAATCAATCGATAGAGCATCAGAAAAAAACATTCTGTACCAAATTTGAACCCTCTATCATGTTCGGAAAGGTAGTTATTGGGAAAATTCGGATTAGCGAATTTGTGCCTATTTCCCCTATTTAATCGAGTATGAAAATTATGAAAAAAATCTGGTGCATTGCGACTATTGAGATACATGTTTGAGAATTTTTTCCGATTTTTCGATTTCAAATCCTAGGTGTGAAAAATTAAAAACGCAAAAAAACGCAGAAAAATACCGATTTCGTATTGAAGCTTTCGAGACACTAGATTTATATAATTACTGTAAATGCATATTGTCATTGGTTATGTCCCTGAATTTTTTCAGATTTTTTGGCAGGGTGCGCCGTAGTAGCAAAAATGTAAAAACCGATTTTTCTGGTAAATCTCTTTGTAATCCTTTAATAAAACTCTCTAACGTGAGTCTATTTACTTCCGCGATGTCTGGTGTACTACGCCCACAATCTAAAATAGCTGTACGTAAATCTTTTACGCGACCGATATAATCTAAAATGTGTTCGTTCGATTTCTGGTATACGTTTGTCATTTCTCCGCTGTAATAATCTGTTGTTCCACTAAATCCGAATTTGCTTTGCAAACAATTACAGAGTTCTGAGATGGTTTGACACCCCTCATCTTCTACAGCGGTGTAAGCGCGACCACGTAATTTGTTAATCATTAATCTCGTTAACGTTGCCTCCATATGGGGTGGCACAATGTCACGCGCGCGTCGACAAGCACGGATGAATGTAAAAAGTGATGGATTATTTCTATCGAACGTAGGTATCGTTCCTAATGCCTCTTTTAACGTGTACGTTGCTGATTCTGTATGTTCATGTCGCGAACGCGGTGGTTCTTCCGGGATTCGCTCGGTTAATGATTCGCGTAAACTATCAATCTCGCGTCTCGCTTGCTCTAATTCTGTACGCACTTCGTCCATATTATAAACTGTAGGATTCGCCTTAGCCATTTCTAATTCTGAATTTAGTTTCTCGATTTCCGTTCTAAGATCTGCGGATTCTTGCAACTCGCGGCGTTGCGTTTCTAGTGCCTTATCTTCTCTCTTTAATCGCTTCTCTTTCTCGATTAACTGCTTTTGTAATGCAAATAATTCTGTTTCTGATAACACTACTTGCGGACTAGTCGTTCCTTTTGAACGCGTAACTGTTCCTTCTTTATTGCTCATTTCGTAAGACTTTGCAAAACGATTCTTAAATTCTCCCGTTCCCTAATATAGAGATTCTACTAACGTTTCGTTCGTTTTCCTCCGCGTGCTTTTACCAATTGTATCAGCGCGGACCACTCATTATCCCACCGCTGCCACCAAAAATTATTTATTGTTACGTCCCGGGTTTTCGTCACGATTAAAATATAAATATCTCAACCGCAAGTCCGGTTCAACAATGTTTGCGAGTGATCTTTTAAGGTCCACGAGGCGCTTGCGTCCACGTCTAACCGGGGATTAATACGCGGTAACTGGTATTAGGCTCACAAAAGATAGGGACTCACCGTTAGTAGATAATTCGCTGGAATGCCTTGCAGAGAACCGACGTACCTTCAGCCTCCCTGAAGGGCATCTCTGGTTTTTCACCGTGAAAAAAGATACACCGAATAACGTATTGCCAAGACCGAGTGCATCTCCGCTGCTTCGTTCGATCGAGCTATATTTCCATATCTCGTCAAAGCCTAAAAAAAATTGGATGGCATTTGAAAGCCTTGCAGAGAACCGATGTACCTTCAGCCTGCCACCGAAATATTCAAAGTCCCAGCGGCGTATCGCTTCGCCACCGAAATAACTGGTTTGTGACCGTGAAAAAAGATACAAGAACGAAGTCATTACATGCCGAATTCGAATTTCGCAGGTCAAAAAACTGACCACTTGAAAACGCGTTTTATTAGATTTATTATGCGTGGGAATGTGTCCCACATGTCCTTACTAAAAGTAACCAAAAAGTTAACTAAAGCTACCACGCCTCACCCTATTTCCCGGCTGGATCAAGGCCGCTTCCTCTTGGAGGATTTCTACCTCCCTCCTCCGCTTCCTCTTACGAGCAGGGGGCGGAGTAGGTGGAGGAGAAGGGGCAGGGGAAGGGTCGTTTGGCAACGCTGATAGCTGCTGTATCAGCCATAGTCGCCTGCGTCGTATAAATAGACGCAGTTCCTCCTTCCTTTTTGCGTGTGACCGAGGAGAGGAACACCTCTGCACAAAGTGCATTGATGTCCGGCATCCTAAGTGGATCGCCGGCCTCCAACCTCGGCAAAAAAGGTCGCAGCGCTGCAACTAATTTCGCCAGGACCTCTGGCCTGCCTTCAAAAGTGTTCGTAAAGCGCATGGTGGCGTTCGAATGAAGCTGCTAGGCAGGTACTCGGCTTTATATGCGTGGGGGCCGTCCGCGCCACTGACCATGCGCAGTCGACCGTGCGGTCGACCAATAGGAACGCGGCATTCGTTCCGCGCCACCGGCCGCGCATGGTCGGTAGCGAAGCAATACGCCGCTTCCATGCGCTGTATGAACTCAATAGATTCTTACTTTAGATTTTTGCACAAGACATTAGCTTCTGTCTCTGTTATACTAAAAATGCGCACTTATACGTTATGAGAAACAAACATTTTAGAACATTGAAATGTTTACAATCATGCTGAAAATAAATGTGACCTACCGTTGGAGAAAATAACAAGTGTGAGAAAATAAACAGCCAGGATAATCATTATACTACTTAAATAGAGCCATCTATTGCTACCACACTATCCCTTTCCAAGTTCAAGTTCGACTGTTGATTTCAAACGGAACCGCACCGCGATACGCAGATACGCAGATGTAAACATCGCCAGGAGCGGCGGTATTATGTATGATATTAGGGTGGCTCGTATTTACTCTTGGTAAATTTCTTTTTCAAGATTTTCTTCGGGGCACCCTCCAGAATAGTTCCAAATACCTAATTAAAAAAAATCCGTGTAAAGTTTGAGCTCGATCGGATAACGGGAAAGAGTGCCCCTGGGCCCTTAAACATTTAAATCATTATTTAACAGCTCGCGAAGTCGATTTTGTCTAATATCATCCAAGTTATTGATTAAATAAAAAAATATGTCAAACAAAAGTTGTAGATCCGGACAAGGAGCATCTTTTATGTTCCATTACTTTCTCTCATGCGACAAACGGATTTCGAAAAAAGTCCGAAAAACTAAAAAAAAATATTTTTTCCTCAAATTTTGAAAGTTTAAATGCTTCTGGAACACTTTTTATTTAGGAAGGCGAACAAAAAAAATTGAATTTTCATTTTCGAGGACTATTTTTTAAACATTTGGCATATACCGTAATATGCGAAAAAGAAAATTTTTTTACTTATTTTCAGTGTTTGATATGTCATGAATGTTTCCTGAAAATTTGGGACCGAAATTCGCAAAAATAGCAAAGATATACAGAGTGTCCGCGGGAAGAATGAACAGCTGGATATCTCCTAACGTATTGGAGATAAAAAAAATATTTACATGGAATTGCATGGTTCGAGGGAGCAAATTTATTAGCGCCGACGAATTGTTTCTTCGATTATTATTTTAAAAGATACGATGGTCATGATTCGGGTTTTCAAATGAAACTATGTTTTTTTAGGGATCACTTGAGATCAGTATTGATCTGTTTTTACTTAAATTTCTCATTTTTGGATCCCATAGGAGGAGATCCAAATCTGTATCAACACTTCTTTTAATTCTTTGGTCATCGACCCATATTTACATAAAAAAAAGTTACTCATTGTTTCGAACAATCAGGGATTTCCGTGATCGGAAATTTACCACTCTTATTCTGGGTGCTTAATTCGACGGAACGACAAAATGAAAAGTAGATGTTAGATCGCGGGTCGAAACGAGACAGGCCGAATCGTCGATCAGCCGTTACGCGCTAGCGCTCGTCGCTCTCCTCTCGCCCCACTCCCCAAGGAGCAAGAGTTGCTCGGTCCACCCACGGCACTCGCGGGGTCTGGGGGGAGAGGCGCTGAGCCAGCGGCAGCGCACGCGCTGTCGATCACTCGGCGTCATTTATTGGATCTTACACGTTATGTACCGTAGACCGATGAGTTTTCATTTGTCCGTGAAAATCTCCCGTTTCAGACCGGGCTTTAAATACTAATTTCGCACCATTAACAAAGCCTGCCTTCCCTCCAGCATGTACAATTATAAGACGATGTGATGCACTGGTGTTTTTCGCAATGCCAATTATGTCCTCACTTTGCCAACACTTTCCGAAAGATAGGGTATTGTCCACCCAAGTTTCATCAATATAAATTATGTTTTTCTTCTGATTGCGGTAATATTGAAGAGCTTTTAAATATTTACCTCTCCAGGCAACAATTTGGGGCCGTTCTATTAGGACTTTCCTAATACTGATGCTTTTCTTCCATTTAAAGCCCATACTTTTTAACAATTGCCGAAGTGTATCTAATTTCCAAGGAAACTCAATTTGTTGTCTAATTGCGGCTAATAGTTTTGGGCCCACTGGGCACAATTTTCTTCTCGACGTAAAAATCGTAAATTATGTTTCTTATGACACTCCTATCTTCTTCCGAACAATGAAACTTCTTCTCAATACTTCTCGGACGTTTTTTCCCAGGAGATGAAAGATGTTCATCTTCTGTGGACTTGGAATCTTCCTTCCGGATCCTCGTCACCGTTGATACGGAAACACCGGTATAGTCCGCAATACGCGCATTGGCTTGTTTCACGGCATGCAGATATTGCCCTTTATTTGCTTCTTCGTCACACTTTCGGATTACATGCCGAATAATGTTTCGGGCCTCACTATGGACGGTTTGGCCCCTCTTTCGAGATTCCATTTCGTTTATTAAATATTTAATTTAATAAAAAGTAAAACTATAAAACTAATATTGAATAAATAAAAATGTAAAAAATGCAAAAAGTAAAAAAGGATAAATATGTATAAAGACAAAAAGTAAAAACGATAAATATGTAAAAAATGCAAAAAGTAAAAATGGATAAATATATATAAATGCAAAAAGTAGAAAAAATAAATACGTATAAATGTAAAAAACGAAATATATAAAAAATTAACTAAAATTAAAAACACGATAATAAACTAAACTAAACTAAACTAAATTGTAAAAAACACTACACTACTATAATAGAAAAAAAGAATTTAAATTAAATAATTAAAAAACGCTTTGGATAGACTCGATACGCACTGGCAGACTACTCTGGAGAAACTGTTGGTCGTTGGAAAAAGCGTTGGAAAAGCAACGTTTTTCCCACTCTTTGCTCGAATCCAGTCTAGAGAAATTATTGCCATGTGGTAAAATGAGAAGTGCAGAATAGTTGACCTGCTCATAGGGTTATTTGATGAATAGCAATCTCCCTAGGGGATCCAAAGCAAGATCTACTGGGTCTCCAGACTTTTCAGAAACAATTATACTGGAATCGCTTTTATTTTCCACGGTTTTCCTTATCGCAAAACTCTGGACATCTATCCAATAAATGTGTTGGTTTATGGGATCAAATTCTATGGAACGTACGTACTGTAGGCCTCGAATTCGAAGACCATAGTTTGGATAATTGCTATTATCAGGAAGAAACCGATAAATTGTGTTGGATAAGCTGTACATCATAAAGTTGTTTTGCGCTGTAAAAGAAATAATATATTGTTATGTTTAAATTAAATTGCAAAGCGTCGAGAAACGAATATTTCTCTTTCTTCGCTACTATCGCAGCTCCAACATAAGCATACCCTTGGATAGGAGAGACCGAAACAGATTGTAAAAAATAAAGTTCGCAGAAGTATTGTCGAAAGTGTTTCTCGGAAGTATTATCAAGTCCCGGTCTCCCCTTCCATGCTGAATGTTGATATTCAGCGTTTATGTTATAAACAGACACAACCGCCAACTGCGTGGTGCTACACACACTGTCGCGGGCGTGCACGTATGTATATTGTATACGTACAGTACGATTGTATAATAGCGAAAGTTTTCCTGCGAATATTTCAGAAACTAAGGCCGACCGCCAATTTTGTCAAAGGAAAAAGTTACTCAAAAGGTCGAGTTTAGCAACATATGTGAAGGTCATCGGCGAGGTTCCAGTTCATCGGCAATTGACTTAAAATCATTGCCAACCAATTAGAACTGTCAAAGAGAATAAATGTGACTTACCGTTACAAGAAATAACAAGTGTGAAAATGTGTTGAAGCCACATTGTCGCGGTCCGATGTTTAGCACAGTTGTTTGTAAACTGAAGCACAACCTGAGGTTGACGGGCTTCGCGTTGCGGCCCCCTGGTGGCTTGGAGCAGTGATGCCAGAATTTTTTTTTTTTTTTTTTTTTTTTTTTTTTATTGATATTAAATTACATTTACAACTAGCTTCATTGAGCTAACCAGCAAATTTGATGAACTAGAGACGTGGCATGCGTGCAGTAAACGCTCCGTAGCGTTGCCGCTTCCATTACATGTGATGTTCCTTCTTTACTTAACTCTGCAAATCGGTCGGTTTGTTCCTTTTTAGTCTTCTGTGTTGTGGTGCCTGATTTAGATCCTTGACATTGTCGTTGGGGTGATTTAATATTCGTTTCTTGTGTGCTGTCGCAAATTTTTCTATGTGTTGTTTGATATTATGTATGCTCAAATCATTATGAAGAGAGTCTGAGGTAATGTACCAAGGGGCGGCAGCAATAGTCGCTTATGATTCGTTGAATGCGAACGTATACGTCAAAATTTTACAGTCCTTTTTACTTAATAACTTTTTACAGAATAGATTCCTAAACTCAAAATTGTTATTTTTGCATGTTATTTGATACGTGCTTTCGATCCATATACAGTATTGTCTCTCTACAGGGTGTCCCGTAAATAGTGTAAGAACCGGAAATGGGGGGTAGGTAAGACGACTCTAAACAACAATTTCCTTTGCAAAAATGTCGGATGGGGCTTCGTTTTTGAATTATTAACGAAAAACACTGACCAATCACGGCGCGCGCCTTTTTTCGTATTACTCGTCAAAGCCTAAAAAAAATTGGATGGCATTTGAATGCCTTGCAGAGAACCGATGTACCTTCAGCCTCCCCAAACGGCAGATGAAGCGCATTGATGTAGAAAAAGATACAGCGAATAAAGTTTTGCCCAGATCTAATGCATCTCCGCTGTGTCGTTCGATCGAGATATGGAAATATAGCTCGATCGAACGAAGCAGCGGAGATGCACACGGTCTTGGCAATACGTTATTCGGTGTATCTTTTTTCACGGTGAAAAACCAGAGATGCCCTTCAGGGAGGGTGAAGGTACATCGGTTCTCTGCAAGGCGTTCAAATGCCATCCAATTTTTTTTAGGCTTTGACGAGTAATACGAATATATCTCGATCGAACGACACAGCGGAGATGCATTAGATCTTGGCAAAATTTTATTCGTTAATAGGAAAAGGATAATGTTTGTAAGATATCGAATGGCAAAAAATAAACTATTATTACTTCTATAAAAAATAAACTGTTTTTTATCAATCATTAATTTAAGTACACAGTCTCATTGGTATTATAAAGTTAATAGGCACGAATAGGTATGAATTTTTCTTACATAACACAAAGAAATATCGTTTGTTCCTTTTCAAAATAAAATATCAATACCGTGACAAAACGACTATATATTTCCAGAATGTTTCGGAGCTCAGAAAATTATGATTTCCTAAGAACGGAAAAATTAAAACATTGTAATACTTTCACGATCTAGGAACAAAATACACCGAACATCTTGATGTCTTTGACGACCGAGGTCTTCCCTCACCAGAGTTTGGAGAGTCGATTGTAGTACGTGATTCACTTTCATGTCTACATCTTGCGGAATAATTGCTGACCGACTCATCGGAATAATCTGTAATTTTGCAAACAGTTAGTGGTGAAGGTTGATAATTACATAAATATATTATATAAATATAGCGCTCCCTTTTGATTATATTAAGAGTTGTAATTTTATGTATAAATTTCTTTCCAATTATTCCCAGTAATAAATGTTTTTAACTTAGATTTGCAAAAACCCATGTTTAAGAATCAAAAACAGCAGTTTTTTAAATGTAAATTGAGGCTGATCATTACGTTTATGTACATATGTATCATTAGTATCTAAACATACCACTTACCAACAGAACCAAAATTATACACACTAAAATTCATTGGTACATTAAATAGAACTCACCAGAAATATTACATTTTTCAAAAGTGGACCAAAGTCTGCTGTTATTTAAGGGGGTATCCTGGTGTAGATCACCGAAAATAAAGGAATCTTTGGGAATTTATTTTAAAGAAAATATTTATTAAATCGAATTCGGAGCTATGCGGGTTTAATGGTTGTTGATTAAACTATGTAAAAATATTTTTTTTTAGTTTTAAAAAAATTATATAGCGGAAGTAGGACGGCATATGTACAGTGTCTCGGCGTCGAACGTCTGAATTTGCGGGTGCTCCTGTTCCTTTTGTACTCGTCTGAAATAAAAATACAAAATATTTCTTACTCTTTATGAACACAGTTTGTCGATGGACCTTGAAAAGTGGAAAAAACTTGAAAATTGACAAAGTGGCGGCACTTTGAAAATAAAACGCGATTTTTCGCTGGAAAATTCATTTTTGTTCATGCAATAAATATGCTTTAAATTAATTAATATATTTATTTTGTAGGTTCATCGACTAGTACGTGTAGTAAACTATATGTGTGTAAAATTGCAACCCGATTAGTCAAGTAGTTTTTGAATTATTTGACCCGCAAATCGTAAGAAAGTAGTTTCGAGAAAAACACGTTTAAAGTTTTCGGTACAGAAAAGTAGGAAAGAATGTGATTTTTGGATACTTACAGCTGTTTTCTATTAGTCTGCTATTCCAGGCCCGTATAACAATCCTTCCGCTTCTTCGAACAACTCGTTTTGCTCGATTTGCAATTGTCTTCGAGCCATTCGAGCCTCTTTGCTGCTCCATAAGCTGCGGCGCTTCTGCCTCTTCGTCCGCTTGGCATTGTAAGTGTCGGCGTACAACTTACACCGAGGTCCGATTGTTATTTCTAATGTTTCCATTATATGTAAAATGGCAGCATACCCTTCATTAAATATGCCAGCGGCTATATAGCTGGCGATTTCGATTATTTTTCGCCCCGAATGCAAATGCTTTGGCGTTAGTCGCCAAACTGTAGCATTAAAGCTTTCATTTGCATTTTGTGTATGCCCGCCTAAGCATCTTTCTAATAGGTCGTGATTAGAAAGGCTTTGATAAATGGGCAAAATATTTTTCTCGACATCTGAATGAAACGGAGGCGGGTGCTTGAAATTTTGACCTGAGGCCTGAGCGGCATGATACCCGCACCAGCTGTCTGCACCTACCGGGCAATTATCGTGCCTTGGATTTTCATCCGTCGAACATAGATGAAAATAAGTTGCCATTATGGCTTTCTCCATTTCATCAGCGGATTCAATATTCCTCCTGATTGCTAGTCCGTAGTATTTTGTTAACTTTTTCATGAGGGTGTCAGTTAGCTTCCCTCTTCCGCCAAGTTTCTTTTCTTTTTTTATATTTCGTAGCCGACTGCCCATTCGTTTTTCAACGTGGGAAACGCATTCACTTTTTGTTACTTGGAAATCGTCTCCATATAGTTTTAAATCTAAAACAGCTTTAAATGTCTTAGAGTCACCGTCGCCGATGTAGTTTCCGTATTTTACTCCATATTTTTCTTCGGATGTAGAAAACATTTCTGTGATGGAGTCAACCTCCATTTTTCCCGCCGAACCTTCATGGTTTGATGAGCACTCTTCTTTATGATCTTCATACCATTCGGCATACTCCGCTGTGGCTTCTTTTTGTCGCCAAATCGTGCATGCTTGACAGTAGCTGCTTTTGACAACGAGATCTACCACTTTGCCGCTATAGTAGCTGTTCGAGAATTAACTCTCATTTTTAGCAACACGCACGTGCCTTGTTTCTTTTCAATGTTTCGCTCATGCCGTGGCCACCACGACGCTCATTGGCAGCACCTCTCGGGCACACTTTGTGCGCGAGCAGGATAGCTGGCCCACCTGCGCGCGCAACGATCTCTCTACCGGCGGGTCGAAACCTCGTGGTGGCCACGAGTGCGGCCATTAAGTCAGTCTTGTTCGTAATCTAAAACGCGACAAGTGTGCTCTGTTTTTCAGTCTTAGTTTCCTTTGTTCTTTTGTGCCGCATATAATCTACTGTGTTCAATGTAATTAATTCACAACTAATTATCAAGGCTCACGCTCATAAATCCCTTGCAATTAATATAATTGCAAGGGTATTATGAGTTTTAAACTCGTAATAAACGGTTGATTCTCATTCTCACTCGCGCTCAGAAATGGCGATCAATAATATCGCCATTTCTCATAACCGCTCGTGTAAAACTCTTACTTAAACGTACCGCTCATTAATTATGTATTTCACAAACGGGACAATGTTGTTAATAAGGACCTTGTTTAATTAACTTTGCACCATAGTCATTTTTCGCGAACCCTCTCATAACCGGCATCTCAATGAAAATCTCTACAGTTCACTTCAATCTTAAACAGTAGCCAATTAGTGTTGTTACACCAAACAATGAAGTGAAGCCGCGTTTTTCCACGACCCATCGCCGGAAACATTTAAATTTGTTGGTGATCTTCCTTTTTTCTCGGTTTCTTCTTTTTCCTCGTGTATTGCTTTTTGGCATAAACTGTCGAATACTGTTTTCGTGGCAGTATGAATATGCCCCACCACAAGGTCGTACATGGATTTACTTAGCCCTTGCCCGATGTCCATAATGCCGCAGAATAAATTTATGCCGTCTCTACCGACGCCTAGAAGTCGCATAGCGAAAACTATTCGTCGATTGATTTCATATCCGTTATTTATGAAAGGCCCCGATGAAATTAGGCGACGGCTGCAGTGGCACAAAACAACAACTTTAAATCCGACGCCCCGAATTTTTTCTTCTTCAAATTTTATATTTTTTTTACAGTCTTTGCAAATAATTATATCTGATAGCGCACCAAAAAAACTTACGAATTCTATTATTCGATACGAAAACTTAGAAACATGGGTAATGTCGGAAGTACTCGAGGTCGATAATTTTCGAGCGGATGCACTTTCTCCCATGGGTTCATCTTCTTTTTGAAGATACTGATTCCCGTGAAACTTTCGCTTTGGAGGCTTCGATGCACGAGTATTGACGTCCCTGTTTCTTCTTGGATAGGACATTTTGATGTACAAGTCTGTACCGTCCTACCAATCGCAATTTTATCAAAGTGACTTGTAAGATCACTTCCGCGAATTACACCTTATCAAACACAATCTAATTATTTATTAAACAACAACGAGTAAAACTTAACACTATATACAAAAATACGTTGAAGATAATGTTCCGTTATGAGAATGATGTTACTTCTCAGTCGGTTTTTTGAAGATGATTGTTCTGCAGAGTCTGTCTGTCATATTTAAGGATGGAATTTCCGTTGGAAGGGGAATCAAAATTTGGGGATGTCAGTAGGTATATAAGGGGAGTTCTGAGCCATGGTCCCAGAGAATCGAGGGCCAGGGGGGAGTGGGGTGGGGGGCCCGACCGTTGGGGGAGCGCTGTGGGGGGGGGTCGGTAATTATTTCGGTAATTAGTATCAACGGTTGGTAATTAGGTGGGTAATTGGTATCAATGGTTGGTAATTGTCAGAAAGAGATAATTGTCAGATGTCGGTAAAAGGGGGGAAAGAAATTAGATGTCTTTTTACTATTTTTTTTATAAAATTTATATATTTAATCTTTTATTACAATTCAGTGAGAGTATAAATTATGTAATTACAAAATTAGATATATTTTTTATTTAATTATTAATAGCATCGTATAACATATTATCCACTGCAAATGTCAACAGCTCGCAATCCGCAGGAGAATTTTTATCATAATATTCACGAAGGATTTTGACGGCCTCATGTTTATGCGCAATACTGTTCCGTTTTAATATAGTTACAAATTGTTTATATTTCTCGCTGACATAGTGCGTATTTTGACACAGCCACGAATACGCGTGCTCGACACACAGTTCCAGTTCGAATAAAAATAATACAGTCGATGGTTTCATATACATGCAGGCATCATACAATTTCATTTGCACAAGGTTCATGCCACGCATTGTAACCACCGTAAGCACCAAATCACAAATCGTTAATGACGTTGGAGAAGGAGCTGATTTTACATGTTGTTCGATATCCTCGCGTTTCTGGATCAATGTTGTCCATGTCGAGTGTGGCAACAACAACACATTTCCTCGAGTATCGCCAAGAATAATTTCCACAGCGGACACAGGTCCTACCGCGATTCTAATATCCAGGTACTTGTATGCCGTGGATGTGAGGGCAAACCTCCTCCCCAGTATATAAGGCGTCGAACGTTGTTTATTGCTATCGTAACATATAGAAAAAGTATGTAAAGAATGAAAGGTAAGTAATAACGCTAAGGAAATGATGATAATAACACTTACTCGCGACTTATGCACACCGTTTCGCGAGAAATGTAGTAATTCATGTTTGTAGAATCCATAACGTTTCACGACGACGGCGACGACGATACTATCAAAACGAGTGTGCAGCACATAAAAAAAATGTAACGATGCATCAAGGGCAGCGAGGTGCGGGGAGAGGAATTTTTATGTCACGTGTTCTTCTGCGAAAAGTGCAACTTTTGCAAAAGCGTTTTTTAGATTACCTTGAGCACGTCCAAACGTGCAAATTCTATGACATCACATTCGCGGTACGAATCGACCGAAATCATGTGTATCATGCGAAGCGGGTGGGGCATAGTGCGGGGGGGAGAGGAATTTTTGATGTCACGTGTTCTTCTGCGAAAAGTGCAATGTTTGCAAATACCTTTTATATTACCATGAACACGTGCAAAAATGCAACCTCAGCAGAACGTATAACATTGACGAGCATTATCGGCGCGGGAAAAGAAATTAGATGCCTTTAAAATATGATATATTTATTAAAGCAAGAAATGATTATAAAACATTACTTTTATGGATTCATGAATTGTGCGAGTTATTGAGTCCTAGCCATTTTACGTACACACTGTTCCCCTTCTTACGTAATACTTTTTCAACCAGATACACGTCGGAATTAGCAACTCGTTGCAACTCGTGTTCGTAGAATCCTCCGGCAATTAGTTTTTCATAAGCATCTTTCAGCAGATACGTTGCAGGATTAGTTTTCTGTACCTCGGCGATTGTAAATATTTCAGTGCTCCAATTCGGTGTGTAACCTTTTTCAAAAATTGTCTTAAATTTGCTCACGCGTACCGCATCTCCCACTTTGAATCGTGCGGGAGCGCCAATCTTTACGTGACTATACACCGTTGTTAAGAGCTTAGCGGCGTTTGTTGATGTAACGTCAATTGGTCGCATACCAATAGTTCGATGCTTTCGCGCGTTGTACTTTGATACGAGATGTTGAATCGAGTCGATCCATTTGTAATTTCCATTAAGGGTAAACATTTTCCACATGTTGTTTTTGAGCGTACGATTAAACCGCTCAACGACTGATGCTTTCATCACTGAATACGTTGAATAATGATTTATGCTGTATTTTGACAAAAGTTTTTGCACATTTGCGTTGTAAAATTCCTTTCCTTTGTCGGTCTGCAAATTTTTCGGATACCTTCCGCGGAAGGTCGGAATTCGATAATACCCCTCTCCAATTGATTCAGCTGGTCTTTCAAGCTCTGAACATAATCTTGAAATATGATCATCTTCTTGTCGAATTCATCTTGTCGATTTTTTATAATTGTCATGTTTTCTTGCAAGTACAGCTTGTTGATAGCATCGCCATCCTCTACAGGTGGTGCTACCCGTCGAATCTTGCGCGACTTTGCATCGTAATTGGCACCAGCAATACAAAGAGCATTGTCACGTACATAATTTCTGACTACTCCATTCCAGCGATAGTATGATTCCACTGTTCCAAACGATGACCCAAACTTGTTGATTGGCATTTTGATATCGATTGACAGCATCGTCAAAAGTGCAGGTTAATTTATAATGAGTTCTGCCTCGCGAAGCTCCTCGATAATCGATAACATCTCATTGTTATGTGCATTGTGACCGGCTTGACGCGAAGCCTCGAGCAGTCGAAGCCGATCTACGAGTTCGTTGGGATCGTTCCAATGAACATAATCAATCTTGTTGCTAGTTAATCTCATGGAGCTTGGTATGCCCTTTCCAACTTTTTTATCTTTCAATAATGGCTTGATTACATAGTTATACTTGTATCCTTTATTACCTAATGTTTTACCATATGAATCATGTTTGTACTTATGCGCACTCGTGGTCAGCAGTATGTCCCTATATTTATGTTCATCAGCCTCAGTATAAATGTTGTCATCTGGAATTTTCTTAAATATCAATTCATAAAGGCCGGGCGTACCAGAATATCGTATGCCATCGATAATTATGTTATCGGCATTGTCCACGTCAACACGTTTATTACCAAGCATCGGCCCATCACTGTCGAGATAAACACCGTACACATGATCCATACCATCCTTCACATCACCGCGTAATACAGGCGCGATGTATTTTTGACTCAGTGGACCTAGGTGATTCCGCAACGTTTCTTCACCTTCCGACGTTTGCAGCCGACTTCGAACAGACGTCGAGAAACTGCTTTTTGGACTTTCAAAAACATCTTCGTTTGCTAAGCTTTTTGGACTATCAAAAGCATCTTCGTTTGCTAAGCTTCTTGTTGCCGGTACTGGCTTAATCGGTATAGAGGTCATCAGATTCATATCGGGTAAACTGCTTAATCTTACTGAGCTTTTTATTGTTGGTACTGTCCTAATCGATGTAGAGACCGGTGTAGAGGTCATCGGATTCACGTCGAGTAAACTGCTTAATCTAGGTTTTTTTATTTGTGATGGTTTTGGAAGATTTAGCCATAAATGTGATTGTGTTTTATCCGATTCCTTGATATTTGACGTGAACAATGGCTCGCTTCCGATATCTATATTATTGTAAACATCATAATTTTTTAACGTGTTGTTGGCAATTGCCTTCAGCGGCTCAGTAACAGGCTTAAAGTGTTTTTCCAGTGCAATCTCTTCCTCCATTTTACCGGTTTTCAATTCACGATACTTTCTACGAATCACATCGCTCGTTTTTGCAATCTGTTTCGCTATCCTTTCACGATCTTCAATATTGCTGCTGCTCATGTTGGAACACTGCTTTGTCAACGTATAGGAAGTAACTGGACATGTTACGATATTGCAAAATCATTAAATCCTTTTCTATAGCGACCATTCCATAATGCACTGTCTTTATCAATCACTACAAATCCATATTTTTCTTGCCAACAGGTGGTACACAATGTGCAGAAATTCTCAAATGACATGTCGGTGTTTACATGATCGTTGTACACATGTTTCAGATTAGTACCATCTTGTTTGAACATGATCAGCAGGTTCGCGTTGTCGCGTATCAGATGCTTCGGTATTTTCGCGTATGTTTGACAAAGATAGAAACAGTCAACGTCCGAGTGCCTACCCATTGCAAAGTATTCTCTTACCGTGTTTTGCTTATCGCATGCCACATCATCAAAGATAAAAATGGAATTCGGAAGTGCCTCGCTCGGCGGAACGACGTCGCTGTTATTCGAAAATGTAAAATAACCAATTTCGTCTATCGATGAGAATATATTTTCTAAATATTGATATTTCGGTTGTTGTAACGATTTCGAGTACATGTATATGTTTTCGAAACGAACGCCGTACGGACTTTCTAACAAACTAATCAACACGTTCGTTTTACCACAATTCGATGGACCGCAGATTATACCGCGTATAGAGGTCGGCAGCATATTTCCATGTTTGCGCACCTCTTTCTCAGACTGTGTCTTTTTGTCTACATTAGTCACTTTGATCATAGGTGATTGGCGTATGAACTGCATATTTTATCGAGGTGCTATACGAATGAAGATCCAATCGAGAGAGCTGGTCTATTTATAGCGATGCATAGAGCTGGAACGATCAGTGTTCAAATATAGCCTGTCGAGTCAGCAGAATGCACATTGGCAGTTCACCACCATTGATAAACAACTGTGGCGAATGTCAACAAAAATTGGAAAAGGTCTATTAAATCGTGTTATAAACACACTTCCGATTGAATTACATATTCCAGGTTATCAGTATTGTGGTCCTGGGACACATTTAGAGAAACGCTTGGCGCGAGGCGATCAAGGTATAAATCCGCTGGATGTCGCGTGCCGCGAGCATGATATAGCGTATTCACAAAATAACGATCTCGGAAAACGACACGCGGCCGACAACATCCTAGCAGCGAAAGCGCGAGAACGCATTACCGCGAGAGATTCCAGTCTCGGGGAAAAGGCTGCCGCTACAACCGTTTGGGCGGCTATGAAGGCTAAGACAAAATTCGGTATGGGTTTGAAAAAGAAAAAGAAGAGTGGTTCGAAGAAACGAATACTTCCAATGGCAAAACGTGGCGGTATCCTACCGATTTTACCATTATTGGGGGTTCTCGGCTCATTGGTCGGAGGGGCGGCAGGAGTCGCGAAGGCTGTGAACGATAAGAAGGCAATGCAGCGTCAGCTGGAAGAAATGAAACGTCACAATCTCGCCATGGAAGGTCATGGACTTTATCTCGCGCCGTACAAACGCGGGCGGGGAGTCTCAAAGAGAAAAAAAAAAACGTCAAAATTAAAATGCCTGAAGGCGTAACCACCAACATACAACTACAGCAACTCGCAAAGCGCATGCGTATTCCATATTTCAGAGGTATTTTTATGCGCAATACTTTACCAACAGATGGGGTATGCAGGAATGATAACAAAATTACCCCTCGAATACATGCGGTTGTGGCATAGCCTACAGGTGGCTAGGGCATGGGCCCGTGCATAGCCCGCCACTAGCAGATGCACGGGCTCTCTTATGTATTCCGCAGCTTCCCGTGGCGGAAGTGTATGAAAACACCCCTCGCATATTCGAACTCCCTCATCGGTGTCTTTCCAACACATGCCTCCTCGCAAACAGGTGCGTTGTCTGATGAGGTGGTATACATCTGTAGGCAGCATCGCCTCCGCATATGTATTGCTGATGTGTCGATCATCATAGGTGGCGATTCCAGCTGTGGGGATGAGAATGATCATATTAGAATATTAGGTTGGACTATTTTGATAAAAAATAAATTCTATCTGCTTACATACCGAGGTCCCATCTATCTGCAACCATTTTCACTTCTCACTTGTATTACTTTTACGTTTTTCACAGATACACTTTTGAAAATGACGCGGGCTGGTTGTACAACGGTTTATATAGTAAATTATTCAGGTGGGGGGAGGACTTGGTCTTCTTAGGAACAGCGGTGACACTCGCTTGTATCTGCTAACGTTAGTAGAATTGCATGCTCCAAGCTTCCCCCACAGCATTCTGCAAATTTTGCGTTCTTCGCAATCGAGAGCATCATCGCGAGATAATGTTACCGAGGTCTGTGTTTGAGTTACAAAACATATGTATACTGGTGCGCCTAAGACGGTATTTTATAATGCCCCCATGGTAAGGTCTCGGTTGAATATGGTACAATATATCGTTTGTCGTCGTGTGGACTCAGAGCAATTTTTGTTTCTGATATCGTGTACACTTCATGCAACGTGGATCTTATACACGATTGGTGGCAAATCTTTTCAACCTCGCCCATCAAACATTGCACATAATCATCGTATGTTATAGTTCGTGCTACAACATTACTCTTGACACCTTTCACCTTCTTCGTATCGTTCTTGCCATCGACTTGCATGGCGTACATCTTTGCTCTCAGTCCAACAAATTCGGTCATAATCGCACCATTATTTTCGTCTTTCATTAAACCTGGTATCTTCTTATTGACAAGCGGAATACCATATCGATTATCTGATGGATAATCGCTCGTGTCAAATCGAGCAATGTCTCGTATCATAAGTTCATAAATATTGTCACACTCGATGTGATAAATTAAACTGTCTGTATCGGTATACATCATTTTACATTTATCGCTATGTGTGGGTAACATGTAGTCGTGATGGAATTCATACAAACAAACCTTAGATATATCTAGTATACACATACCCACATAGATTGGTTTGTTCAATTTTACGGACAGTTTGCGCAGCTCGATTGCAACTAAGTTTTCCGAAAATATGCTGCGACTGTGAAAATTTGGTTTAGCGATCAATGCCGCCGCACCATATCTCCCTTCCCATTTTGTTACTAATTTTACATCTACATGATTGCGCACATTCTCCATAGTTTTACCAAACACTGCATTGTTCATTAACTTGTATAAATTTTTCTCAAAATCATTTGTGGCAAGAGTTCTAAACTTTGTATTTAGTTCGATGTAATCGCGAAGCCATGGCGATTGTGAAAACTGTAATACGCGGTGAACTTCAGTTACGCGAAGGCCGTGACGAATACATTGCTGCAGATTGCGGTAATGTATTACGTAACGATTCTTATCGTATAGAGTTGCGAGGAGCTTTTCCTGGCGCTTGCCGGGCGGTTTATCGCGCGTTGGGCAGAACGGTAAATCTGTGTGTGCATCATGCAGATGTTGTGGATACTCCAGATCGACTTCCAAAATATACCCCATCGTTGAGTCTAACGCTATGGCCATTACATCTATATCTTTGTTGTTGACCCACTGAAAATTGGCGTATGGCAATGGTTGACACATTGCCCAGCCGTACAAATTATTTACATCGAAATACATTAAATATGACGACGGTTGCGATGCATCGTACGACTGCATGTACTTGTTGTTGGCTCGTGCGCGTCTGTTGGAACATTGACTTAAACCACCGCGTATACCACGTTCGATGAATAGGACCATGTCGATATCGGTAAGAAGTTCGAAATTGATACGTGTATGCTTCAGCATGGCATCCCACGTAAAACCTGGCAGAGTATAATAGTGCGCGGGATCGAGTCCGTAACTTGTGACGCAACTATTGCGAAAATTTTCAAAAATATCTGCCAACAGCAAGACATCAGTCTTTAGATACAAATCGCTATACTCGCCGAGCGTTTGAATGGAGAACCGCGTCCACACGTTGACGGCGTGTTCGTAGTCATTTTCGGATACTGTATCGCCAGTCAAGGAACTGTAAAATGAATTGCGCGATGGCAAACATGATTGCTCCAACTTTTCGACACAGTCAATGTACTCGTACGGGAACACCCCTTTCCGTGTCAATAAATCAAAATCTTCCGTAGATAATTTTTGAAACTCAGACCGTGTAATTTGAAGTTTATCTTTACTAAGAAAAGATGCCAATTTCTCGAGACTTGTATTTAAAAATTTAAACGAATCGATGAATTGCAATTTTATGCGCTTGCGCGAGTTCCATTCTTCATCCGTGCATTCAATGTATTTTGTAAATGAAATGTACTTCTCTTTTGTTATCGGCAATACAGTGACGTCGCCCTCAAATGCCGTGGCTATCTCCTTGATAATAAAATGTGAATCATAACCGGATAAATTGTGAAAAACCACGGGGATGACAAATGCGTCTTTATAATTTAGATTGTGATTTGAATGTGCGGGGCCTCTGTACCGACCGGTCAAATGACAATGATCGCGTACCCGTTTGTCATCTTGTGCAAACGGTCTTTCACATATGTGACAGTGTGCTGCAGTATTAAAATTTTGCAATTGTTCAGTTGATAAATTTTCCATGGGTACATTGGTCGATAAAATGGACTTTACACGATGCGACAAATCTTTGAGTTGTCTCACAAACCATGACACGCAGTCAGGATCGCGACGATATTGAAACGTAGATAACGAGTCGTCGTACGAGCACCGCACATAGTATCCCACACTAAATACACGATGATGCTGATATGTGTATCTTGGCGCTTCTCGATCAGTATCCGTTTTCTCCAGGATGCATTCCAGATCGGCATACACGATAAACGGAACACGCTCTTTCCTGCTGTAGTTGCTGAAGCTGAGCCACTTCCTACC